>NC_045172.1:14641827-14644327 GCF_900700415.2 Clupea harengus
TACATACATTTTCTGTTTTAAATGCATGAAAAGAGAATCAGGGGTGCAAACTCGTCACCGTTCGGCGAAATTCGCCGTTTTTGAGGCAAAATAGGTCATTTGTGTGATTCGTGAAGATCTGCAATAAAATATTTTTTTTGGGGGGGGAGGGGGTCCACTAAGTAATCTGCGAACGCAAGCTGTCATGAATATTTTTTTCAAGCTTGTTCGTTTGGCCAACCCATGTCACCATGACAGGCACGCTTTTTATTTTACGTCTGTTCGAAATGGAAGGTAGCTGCCTCGATACCGTAATAGAGAGTTGTATCAAGACATGTCTTTCGGGTGAAAGCGTTGGTTTCGAGCAGCCTTTTTAAGATGGCATTTACGGTAACGTGTGACGTTGGTACGCTACAAGAAAGTTATGCTATCTAACGTAGGCTAACGTGTTAATGTCAGACAGTTGGCTGACAGACGCCTCGCAAATCACATCAACCATTTTTGCTGGTTACAATTACGGTGTTATCGGATAGTACAGTGTCTTTTTCTCTGTAACTTTTGAAAAATCTAAGCGTGAAATCGCCGGAAAATGTACATTTACATAAAAGACATGGCCGTCAGCCGAGTTTGGTCTGGAGTTTAGCTGCTAAAGTTATCTTCTGTCCTGTCTTTTGAAGCAAACCTTTTAGCTCTGGCATTGGTCTCCCATTATGCATTTATCTATCACTTCACTGGATTGGAAGTCCATTTTCCAGGCTATTGCACGCCCCCTTCATTGAGGCAGAGGTTAGTTTTGCCTCCGCTATGTACTTTATTTACTGTGGTTTTATGACAGATCAGCAAGACTAAATAGCTTCTTCACATACGTGAAATACATTACATTACCTATTCTATGGATACAAACGACATATAATAAAAGTGTCTACAAATATTTCAGTGATGACAAACAATGAGAAAGCAAAAGACATGCGCTCAACTCAGTGTGTGAGGGATTGCACAATCTGAAATGAGGCGCAGCTCGTCGCTGCCTCCCCTCGCGAGTCGCCTCTCTGTTTGAACAGGACATGGTCAAATTCAGCATTTTGGTTATAAAAATGATCGGAATCGGTTGGGTTGGCCTGTGCCCGTGCAACATTCAACACAGGAATGTTTATGATTAAACTGTTACCAGAGCACAAAATTGTTTACAACAGCACAAAGTTCTTCATAGATCTAGCCTCATAATTGTGTTGTCAAAGTGCACCAGATTGATACATTAAAATGTGCAAAATGTTCTTACATATGAAATATATTCCCCTGCGGAGCATGCCCCGGACCCTCCTAGGGGGTTTGCATCGTTGTCACCTTTTTCATCCCTGATGAGTTTGCACCCCTGAGAATGACACAAATTACGGTTTGCTTAGCTGTTTGTTGCAATTTGCCTGGTAATGTTGTTTGTTTATTTGTTTATTTATTTTACACAGTATTAAGACTTCTACTTGAACGCCACTTAGAGGTGGTCTTCAGTAGACTGCACTATGTTGAATCGAACCCAAAAGCCAAAACTCAGAGAGCCAGAACAGGGAGACTCTGGGGAGGACAACACCCCATTAGCAGGGAGAGACCTTGAGCATAGCCTGGCTCAAAACACAGGTAGGCTATAAGGGAAAGACAACGATGGAGGCGAAGATGCTCCAGACATCCGACTAGACAACCGATATGAGGGAGAAAGTGAGGGGAAGAGGGGTCACTCTGGGTCACATGAGGGTAGGTCTTCAGTGGAATAGACCATCAGCAGCATTACTGAGAGATGGTTCTCCCCAACAAGCACAGGCAAGCGAGCACCACAGAGAGGCCGAAAGGCAGCCCTTTCCAAAGGACAGAGAGTGCTGGACTTCTGCACGTCACTCCTTTGGGATTGGAAAAAGGAGAGTTTTTAAGTGTACACTGAACGTTTGAAAGGCCATCAACCTCCGGAATAGATTTAGGCAGGGATTCTTCCACAAGAGTTGGACTTGATAATGAAAGTGCTGTATGCCCCCCACCTTTTGGCCATTGACGGAGTAGAAAAAAAGAAGGGCTGTGCTAAGACCTCCATTCATTCAGCCATTCAGTTCATACAGCCACAAATCCACATGAAGTTCAAACTTCTTGGGGCACAGCTGTCAGTTAGCTAACACATAAGTTTTGCTACCTCTACTGAGGTCAATGGTTCAATCCTCAAGGGATCACGTCCAAAATACTGACCTCTGTCCATACTTGATGTGTTAAATAGGTCCTTCTCTTATAATATGTATAGCGGTATTAAAAGACCAGTAATTGGAGTGCATTAACTGAACAGCGATGTGTTGCATTAGGGCTGTAAGCCTATTGCATTGTCATCATGTTAATGATATATTAGCTCATCATCCTAACGGCAGTCTAATGTTGATGGCATCTGTTGTCTGGGCAGCTTGATTGGGTAACAGAAATCAATGTTTAGGGTGAGAGAGTTATAACATAATTGATCGTACTGGGCTAGAGAAACTTGGGTTTGGTCAAC
>NC_045172.1:14649327-14774327 GCF_900700415.2 Clupea harengus
TTTAAAATTACATAGATAAAACCGCTGAAAAAAGGAACAGGGGAAAAATTGCAGACGGGCTTCCTGGCCGAGCCTGCCTCGGTGATTCGCCAGTAAGTTGCTTGCATGAACTACCGTGATTCACTGTCTGGTAGTGAACGCATGACTAACTTCAGTTTTATTTTCATTTCAGATGGAGCATTCTTTCCCCATTCTCTTCTTTTTTTTCCGCTCTTTTCAAAGTTTCCACACCGCTTGTGAAGATTCATTGGTTCAGAGGGCCCTTGCTGACCGCCTAGACACCACAACATGCCCCCGGGGCCCATTCAAAAATGGCCTTCCCACTTATACACCCCAAACACACGCACACAAACACACAAGTGTGGCACGGAGGTATAGGTCTTTGTACTGCACGTATGCAACCCTGCCTATATATAGAGAGAGATATAAGCCCTTTCTTGATATAAAGCCTTTCAGGGTGCTTTGAGTTAGCATAACGAGTGTTGATACATGCGTCTGATTCTGCCACACTCCCCTGCCGCCACCATGTGCAACAACCCACAGTTAGGGCCGCGCAATCTTTGCCATGGAACGCCACATGCTCCTGTTTTTTTTCTTTTTTTTTTCTCTCACACTACTGACGCTGTTACAGTACATCACAGGGCATGACGAGTCGGAGCACATGGACACTGCAGCGTCTGGCAGAGTCCTCAAGCATGGGAGAGAGCACTTTGGATGTGACATTGGCTTATGCAAGTTATTTCAGCCACGGTTTGCCTTAACAAAACAAATGGGGCATTCTCATTCATAAATGCATGTGCTTAGTATCCATATCCCAATGCAATACCACCCTTAGCACACATGTGCACAGAATAGGAGAATTGGCTCAAGTCATGTATTAAATTAATCCCTTCAACATGTAAAGGTTCAGGATGCTAAAATGGAATAAGCGTATATATATTATATAGTGAGACTATACAGTCTAATAATGTCCTGCAACGCAAGTTAATATCATATAATACTGCACAGTACTCAGCTATTTATGTTGCATTATCTGAAGGGATATGCTGACAAAAAGAAAATATTGACTTTGTATGCGTATGACTGACGTGCCTTGGTACACCGCTGCAGAATTTACTGTGAACATAAACCTAAGTTGAGCAAGAAAGACAACAAAGAAACATCATCCTTTACCCTGTGGGAGGTCCACGTTAGAGGAGGGTTTGATTGTGTGCGAATGTGAGAAAAGCAATAACCTATAGGGTTTTCATTGCTTCTACATCCCCTGGTCCTTCTGTATGCTGACTTTTATTGGTAAATATATTTCAACGAGCAGTATATTGCCTCCCCACGATCACCTGTGACCAAGAGAGGGAAAAAATGGCTTGTGGGTTAAAGGGGTGTGTGTGTGTGTGGTGGGGGTGGGGGTGGGGGGTGGTCTGGGATGGAGTTGGGAGGAGACAAGGGGATCTTGACATTGATAATACCCTCCCCCCTCCCGCCCTCACATTTCCACACAAGTGTCTGAATGACACCGTGGTCGGCTAATTCCCTTAAAGATTACTCTCCAAACGAGTGAACGCATTGTTGACCTAGAAACAAGTGAGGTAGTAATAAATATAATTAACACAGGATGAGTTTTCTGCGGTGTTTATTCTGCTTTAACCCTCTATCATCACTCGTTCTTTCCCTCTTTCCCTTCACCCTCTCTGCTTTTCTTTCTTTTTTCTTTCATAAAGAAGAGACACTGGCTTTTAGTTGAATCAACATTGCCACCTAGAGGTGCATGTGTGAAACACACCGGCTCTCTGATAGGCCATCTCTTCAGACATCTGTTCCCTAATTTTAAAGCGTTGTTAAAATGGTTTAGATTCCACTGGTGACAGCTTTGATAGAGTATTAATGACTGATGGCCATCACTTAGATTTACTATACGTGACTTTCACATTGGGAGATACACGTGGGATAATAAAGCATCTGTTCAGTTGATCTCATACCATTCCTCTCATAACAAAATTTAGTTTTATGCAGTATAACCTGCCACTGTTTAAAGGGAGCTTTTTGTAGCAGTGCAAAGACCTCCACAAAGTGAAACTAATCACAATTTATTGTTTTATTATCAGCAGATCATTAAACTTTGTGTTTGTACAGTCCTGCAGTTTCCATTGACATCTGAAGATCTAAAAATGCTTTGTGACCTTGTCCCTTCTGGATAAAGACACTGACTTTTTGCATGGTCTCTGGCTTGTGTGTGCAGGGTTGGATTTATTGAATGATTTCATCTCTGGAACTGAATAAAACATTGATCAGGCATTGACTACACTGCACCTGAATTCACAAAGAATGTTTGACTCCTCTTGACTGGAGAGCTGGAGAGGCTTGACACTACTCTTTCATGTCATGGGTAACAGGGTAACCTTGAACCTACAATTAGCCACTGAGAATGAGAATCAGAATCAGAATATTTATTCGACAAGTACTGGGAGTACAAGGACTTTCTCTTGGTGTCGACATAAAATTAGGTCCAGTATATAAAATAAAATAAAAATAAAATAGACTATACACAAGCACACTGCAGATGAAAGGATGTGTGATGTAACAGATCAGTGTATATCTGCATATGTACCCTGACAACAGTACACTTATAATGAACATATGGTTAGCATGTTTGACCGATACACTTTCACATGGATACACTTTACATTGTTGTGGGGATGTATTGTGTAATAAACCTGAATTTGCAGATGAATATTTAATGACTGCCATTACAAAAATGATGATGGTATGTTGATTGCACATCAGAATCTGTCTCTAAGAATTCATTTTAATAGTCTACAATTTACTTCATTAAATCATTGGAAGGACGGGGATCTGTGCTGATATGACAATGTGACAATCAAGCATTAGCATCAGGCATATAATTTTCAAGTTGCATGGTAGTTTTCGCTCTAAAAATACATCACATCTCCTAATCAGCATTTTCACTGTCTGACTAGACCTACCTGAAGCAGGGCTTCACATCTTTGAATGTCTTGCTTGGCATCTTAGCGAGCAAGTAGTTGAATATGTGTGTGTGTGTGTGTGTGTGTGTGTGTGTGTGTGTGTGTGTGTGTGTGTGTGTGTGTGTGTGTGTGTGTGTGTGTGTGTGTGTGTGTGTGTGTGTGTGTGTGTGTGTAGGTATGCGGGTGTGAATATACAACAATGTACGCACGCATTTCCATTATTCCTGCTAACAGGAGAGAAGAACGGGCTGCGGAGCTATTTTGGGCAGCGGCGAGGCGCTGACGTGAGGTGAGGGGCCCCTTTGATTACGTGGCTGTCACCACGTCCCCGGCCCCTGTTTTAATTTGCTGTGTTTTGTAACCCAGTTCAGTTCGGCTTTCCCTTCAGCTGCTTCGCATTTGGAAGTGCGCCCACACCTCTCTGTGTGCCTGCATGACGATCCTCTCCAGTGATGAGGTTCCTGAGGCGTTCTGTTACTTGGCGGTGAGGAAAGGATTCTTGGATTGGGGGGGGGGGGGGGGGGGGGTTCTCCTTTGAGACCACGCTGAACAATAACAACAGTGTGTGGGGGCTCCAGCTTGTTAATGAATCAACTGGAGGTCCCAAGGCACAATTTTGGATTTCATCAGCAGCACTCCGGTGAGATTTATTCAAGGATCATTCTCTCTATCAAACACACTTTCTCGCACACATTTTCCTCTCTCTCTCTCTCTCTCTCTCTCTCTCTCTTTCTCTTTCACATTCTCTCTCAGTGCAAATTAATCTCATAAACTGCCTTCTGGTGGTGAAGGATATTAATGAGGAATGAACACTAGAATCATCATCAATACTGCACGGTTAGCTATTGTTCTGTTTGGGTGTTGCATGACTCAATGGTTTGGGTCACATAGGATATCAAATTCTCATCTCATCTGGAATAAACAACATATGAGCATTTATTTAAAAGGTACTGATCCTTGGTCTTATCATATTAGCAACATAACAAAAAGAGAATGGCATTTATTGTATGCTAGTTGTGTCTAGCCTCTGACCTACTTAAACACAGCTTGGAAAATTGTTCAAACAGAATCAGTGTGGGTGCAGTGGCCTACAGGTCATCTTGAACAGTAGGTGAGTGCACACACACACACACACACACACACACACACACACACACACACACACACACACACACACACACACACACACACACACACACACACACACACACACACACACACACACACACACACAGGATCAGCCCATTTCACCTTGGCCATACCACTCTAACAACCCTTTCCCTTTTGGAAACAAAAGACAAAAAATAGCAATGCACTCAAGGGTTGAGCAAAAGCACTGTGATTGATGCTGCTGTGGTGAGATTGCTGTCAGTGGAGCACTTCTGCAGTTGAACCAGACCATGTTCAGCTGACCCTGTTCGTATCACATGAGACGTGCTAACTCTGGACCTACAGTATGGACACAGACAGTGAGCAGTAATGGAAGACCTACAGAAACAGAGAGAAAGGCGCAAAAAGGTGCAGAGAGGAAGCGGTCAAAGAGGTTGGAAGACCAAATGGTGAGATATACGCTTGTCAGAGATCATGTGTAACCCCCCGCATAAATATCTGCAAACACTACATTACTGGGGGCCCATATCCTCTGAAAGTGTTAAAGTGGTTTTGACTGATCTAAACTGAGTGCTGTATGGCTATACCTTTAAATTGTAAAATTAGATTTATTTTCCATCCGCTGACCGATGCAACCAGGGCCAGAGCGTGAACATTTCCAGATGGAGAATTTCTTCCCTTAAGTAAGCTGTTTGGTTTGAGTTGGGGTCGCTGAAGACTTGGATGATGTGGATGACCTTCAGATTTAGTTTGTTTTACCTGAGAGAAATGGGAGGGGGCTGGTGGATCTCTCTTTCTCTCTTTTACTCTCTCTCTCTCTCTCTCTCCTTCAGTGCAATTTAATCTCATAAATTGCCTTCTGGTGGTGAAGGCTATTAATGAAGATAGAACACTACTCGAGAGTCGTCATCAATACAGCAGTTATTTATTATTCCTTTTTTTTTTCTCTCTCTCCTCATGGTGTGTCCCGGACACAAAATTAATTTTTTAAAACTTCAGGCTTTAATACAAATTTACTTCATCTTAAACTCATAAGAATTCATTCTACTTGAATGGGTCAAATAAATAAATTAATGAATCAATCAATTAATCAACACATTTTATTTTGTAAGGGATAATGTATTGGCTGCTGGTCAGTATAGGAAAATAAATCCAGACAAATTGAGCAGTGTCGTACTGAAGGGATTTATTTTCCGATACTGACCAGTGGATTATACAGTATTGCACTTGTTATACAATTACTTGCCAAAACGATAGAAGACATTCCTCCAAAATACCTCTTTTTAAAGATTCTGTTGCGGTTTCATGACTTTCACTAAGAAAAAATTGCAATACGTGAAGTGAATAAACTACTTGCGGAATGATATGAAATGATGATGTGAAATAGAAGCACAAAACCCAGCGATCATTACTTGTTTGCAGTTGTGAAGTAACAGGTTTTATTATGAATATTTTATGCATATTTTAAATACGTGGTGTTAATTCTAAAATACATTGTTAAATACGCAAATCATTAATGATCCTGACATTTAGCAAGTTGGTTGCAGCTGAAGACTTGGACGGCTTGGAGGACCTTCACGTTTTGCCTACTTTACCTTAGAGAAATAAGGACTGAAACACAAACTTGTTGTTTTTCAGATGTCTAGGAGTGGTGAGTTGAGCAAAACTAAACAAATGTTCTTGAACGTGAAGGAAGAAAGGTAAGTGTTTTCATTTGTTTATCAGTACTATATACATACTCTGTCTACATTAACATAACCCTAATTCACTGGGGATCTTGATGTGGCCTTGCCTTGCGGTCTTTTACTGAGAATGTTTGTTATCAACACAATACCACTGTGGTCTGGATGCCCTGTAGATGATAATGGACACTGACTCTAACACAACATGGGCCTTCAGGTTAAGGGTAGAAGATGCTCTGAGCATTACACTACGCGTTCCTTTTACTCGTTCATACACCATATGCTGTTTTTTCTTGTGAAACGAATATCCTTGAAAGCGTCGTTGTAAGTTGTTGACATCTTGCTGCCCGCCCACTCTAACAGGTTGTTGCCATCCCATGAGTGCGGATTGCCACATTTAAATGATCTCTTCACCGTACTTTGTTCTGACCTTGAGGTTTTTTTTAGCATTGAGGCTGTAAAATAGGCCTGCTTGCCATCTCCGAGAGGCTTTGTGAACAGAACATACGGTGTCAGTCCCTGAATTAATTAAAACTTCAACAGAGGATTTTTTATCTTTTTCTGTTTGGATGCTGCGCAGGAGTGGAAACACCAACAATGCATGTAAAACAGGCGAGTCAAATAACGATGTTCACTAACCTTGAATCATGGTGCTCATATATCCTTTATGCATTATGGGGTGAATCTAAAATCTAAGTAAAGTAAAGAAAAAAAGCCCCTTCATGCACGGATTGGAATCTAACGTTTTTCAAGTGTCATCTCATGCTCCAGGCGGTTTTTGACCGCCAGAGAAGTGTCCACTTTTACTTTCATTTAGGCTGTGTGGTGTTAGGGCCTTTCCTTATTCTATCGATAGTGGAAGGTGGACAGGAAATGAGTGGGAAGGACATGGGGAGTGGGTTCAGGAAATTACCTCATGCCCAGACACGACCCTTGGGCGCCCCGTGGGATGCTGGACCCATGCGTGGTGTGGGATGGCGACACTGCCGCTGTGCTACGGCTCACCCCGCTTTCACTTTTAAAGCCCCATAATCTTCCCTAACCTACTTTGGCGAAAAATGGGAATCTAAACTTGTTTGCTTTGGCTCATCTCACCCGCAGCTTTCCTTCAACATTTCAATTTGCTGCCAAGCAAACAAAGCTGCAAATTACAGTCCTTCCTCGACGCTTTGCAGTCCAACTTAAATGATTTTCAATTCCAGAGATGAAAACATTGCTTAACAAATCATGTCTGTTGGAGAGCCTCCAAACACCTCAGCTGTGTCCCTGCTACTCCACTCTCTATCAATGCACTTGCGAGCACAGCTACACCTCAACGTCTCTCGTCTCTGCTATCATACCCCCCCAGCCCACCCCATCGCCCCCATGGCATCCATTTCCTGTCTGTCAGGCTTCTGTTCCCCCCCACCATCCCTCGGTGAGTGGTTTACATGTGCTGAGTTCGAGGCAGTCAGGAGAAGCACAGCATCTGTCAGCGGTGCACAATGCCCGTGCCTATCCGCAAGGAAGGAAGAGACTGTTTGTGTTGCTCTGCAACCGATAAGAACTCAGCCATTTGTAAAACTCAACTGCCTACCGATACGGGCCGAGTCTGAGGACGTTTTCAGAGACGTGACATGGAAGAGAGGGTAGCTTCCAGACAACACAAAGGAACTACTGGCGATGCGAGAAGGCTACCAGCCGTTTCAATGCTATTTAGATAACACTGTTGTAATTACCTTAAATGTGTGCACTGACAAATGAGAGGATATTGGAGTGTTGGCACATAGATACACTGCATTCAGGCTCTGTTCATGTACAGCTTTTTTGTGGGTGGTTTCGAGGACACGCTGGCACAAAAAAAAAACTGCCTGTGATTGACCTGCTACCTCATCAGATTTTTTCCCCTCCCAACGATCACACTTTTGCTTTATAGCTTCTCGCTAAATTTTCCTGTTCATTTCCTTGGCCAAGTTCTGCTCACGCATGTCATGGTTCACCCCCCCCCCCCCCCCCCCCCCCCGCGGCTACTAAATGGTAACATCAGTGCCATCAGCTGGCAGCAGAATTGCTGAGTAACTGGGTTTTTTGGAGATGCATTGCTCTGGTATTGCAATAAATCAGGGCTACCCAAGTCCTGCAGGTCTGATGGCTCTTTTCATCGAGCTGAGAAATGCACAACAGGCCAATGCTGAAACAGTAAGATGCAATTTAATCATCGAGAGAGCGTGATGTGTTCGCTGCAGGTTTCATCTGTATCTGACTCAGATGGGCAGAAAAATGGGTCACTTTTTCATTTCACATCAAGTTACCTTATCTATTCCTCCACCTAAAACCATCCTCACAGGCAATAGCCAAAAGCTCTTTTTTTTGCAATGATGTAATCTGGTGCCGATATGCTGTTATGACTAAGTGAACCATGAATTGGTAAGCACAAGACATACCACATACCACCTTAAAGGTGGAGTCCACATTTCTAATCCCATCCACTTTCTGTCAAATTCAGCAAATTGCTCTTCACATTCCTCTGGCAGTCCATTCAGTGTTTTTGCGCTGAACACGGCGAAACACAGTCCTGTTTCTGAAAATTGGAAACAAGCAGAGTGGCTTCGTCCAGGCCATAAACAATCCCAGCCAATCAACAACACTGAGCACAGGAGCACGGAAGGGTGTAATTTGATTGACAGTTGAGCATTCCACTAATGAGTGATGGGAGGGTGAATGAGCAAAATTGGCTTGTTCCTGTTTAGCAAATTAAGATCAGTATGTTCCCATAGCTTGTTTCCAAAACAGGCTACTGATTATGGAGTCCTTACATGGAAATGTTTTCGAGTTCCCATCATGATGAAGGTAAAGTATTTGTGAGGATGAAATCCTATTGTTTCAATGAAACACACTGTCCACCCAGTATGGTGAGGAGACACACACTATCTTAACTGGAATGGGTGTTTAGTGCATAACCCTAAATACAAATTAGGTCTACAGATAGCACATTAGGACAAGGAGAGCTCAGTGGTAAGTAGTTGTGAAGACCACAACTGAAGTACACTTTTTTTTTAAGTCTGCCATTCTGTTTCACAAAAGGTTGTTGATATTTCTATAGCTCAACAGCCAAACAAATTACACCCCACCCTTCCGTGCTCCTGAAGCTCCGTGTTGATTGGCTGGGATTGTTTATGACTCGGTCCGAGACACTATGTTTGTTTCCATTTACAGAGGCAGGACTGTGTGCGAACAGCGGAGGTTTTCTTAGCACAAACACTGAAAGCTAGACAACTAAGGAGCAATTTGCTGAAGTTGATAAAAAGTGTGTGGGATTAGAATCGCGGACTGAACCTTTAATGTGGGTTGACCCAGGATTTGTTTCTGCAGTCAAGGTCATGGCTTTATGTTGTTCTGTATTGACAACCTATCACATGGTGTTTAATTTGCAGGTATTGTGAAAAAGAAATCTGCTCACTAGGCAGTTGTAAGACCTACCACTCATCACCTTGCACATACTCTGTGTGTCTACGGATAGTCCTGACACTGAAAAACATTCATGCATGAAATTAACAACACTTAATGTTGATTCACTTATTCACATGGAAGTCAAACACTGTGAAAACTGCACTGAAATCAATTACCAATTAAGTATTACACGACACAATTTACATATAACTGTAATCATAATAATAATAATTATAATAATAAATAATAATAAGAACAATAATAAGAAGAAGAAAAAGAAGAAGAAGAAGATGAATTTGCAAGAGTTTGCTATATATCAAATTATGTATGCAACCATAATAATCTGTCATGGGGTCACATAGAGGTCAAGATGCTGAATGAAACAATGTACTTTCCTGAACACCATTTAGACAAATCATGTTGCACCTGTCAGAGACGTAGGGTGGTGCCTTGATACTTTTAAATGTACTTTTTTAATCCTTCGAGGCAAATTAAGTCTATGCATATTCTGCTTCATAGATGTTCCACAAAAGAAATGTTAATGTTTCATGCATTCATTCTAACCTTTTTTTCCTGCTCAGCAGCTGCAGCTACTGATAGTGACCTTGTTACTATAAAGATAAACAATCACGAAACACTGACTTAACTGACATTATTCAATTCAATTCAATTCAATTTGATTTAAAAACAATTAAACTGTCTTAAGGAGCTTGACAGAGCCCAGGGCCTGAACCCCCCTGGAGAAAGCGCAAAGGTGACAGGGGCAAGGACAAACTCCCTGTTAACAGGAAGAAACCTTGAGCAGAGGCTCACCTCATAGGGGGGGGGGGGGAGACGTCAGCTCATGTCATATAAGAAAGTCCACATCAAGTATACAGTATAGTATATCATGCAACTCCCATAGTATTAAAAACGGAATTGTATCCCTATTGCATTATATAAAGCCCCCTAACCCCATTATGTCACAGAAAAGAACGCTTCCAAAGAGACATTGAGTTGTTTCGCATATGTACAGCACATTGACTTGAGTGGGTGGACATCTATGATGTCTGCATCTTGTGGACGTTAGTAAGAGCAGGAAACATCACTTACAGCACCTATACAGCAACATATCTACATTATGCACTTATTTTTGAGAATTCATACAGTAAATCCAGTCTCTTTTGGCTGCAACGATCACAACAAACCTTCCCAATATAATGGTGGGATCACAATTTTAGGAATTTAAACAATTACTGCAATTTTAACCGCGATGTCCCGCAGCAAATTCAGTCACTTTTGGCCCCAACAATCCCAAAAGACCCTCGGAAGTTCCTGGAGGGATTGCTTAGGGTGCTGAGCGGATAATTGCGTACATGATTTCAATTGAAAGACAAATTATTTAATGTCTGGCGTGTTCCAGATGTCATAGCATGTTACTCTTCTGTTGCCAATATCACACATTCAATCCCCTGCCTAAAGTCATAATCTCAGTTACTCTTTCAGGGCCATTTGGATTACATTGATGAATAAAATCTGCTGTTGTTCAACCTGTAATATGATCACATCCTTGTTTCTTTGATAATATACCAACAGATAATGTGAGAATCTGACAGAAACTCACTACAGCTGTGTGTGAATTCTAGTTATACAGCAGCCATTTTGAGATGTGGCTTAGGCAACAAACGCCATGAATCCGAATCACACTGTCACTCCTCAAGATATCCTGTGTTATGAATTTATGTGAACTGACTTAAATTAATCTTAAACTAAGCACTAGTGTCATTCAGTGGGAGGATGCATGCTGCATAAACAACAGTAAGCTAATCGCGTCTGTCATAATGTCAATCAGGCCAGTGTTCCATTGTAACTTGTTAATCTCTATGTAAGCATCACTAACACTTGCAAAGCCATCGAGAGCTGCTGAGCACCTTGAGATAACTACAAATATGCACCAATGCTGCCAGATTTCGGTGGTTTTGACACCAGTTTAGGTTCTTTTTTTCACCCTGGGAGGAAAAATAGTCTTCCGGGCAGGTTGCCCTAATTGAAAATTCAAGAAATAGGATGTTCTGATGGAGAAGATTTTAAATAATCAAACCTATCAAGCATAAGAAAATTGTTTTAAATGTAGATTTGTTGTTGAGAGAATCCTGTGATCTCTGACGCTGTTAATGTAAACTAAGATTGTTGCTATATGGGAGCCAACCAAAGCTGAGTGCTCACCACATACCTATGAACTCAAGGTTTTGAAGGAAGAAGGCTAAAATTCGCTTTTAGCTTGTTAGCTTCTGGTTTTCTAAACAAGACTTAACTTAATGTTGCTTTAAGTAGTATGGCTTGCCAGCCAGTGAAGATTAACTAAATAACAAAAAAACCTTGAAATAACCTTGATTCCACTAGCCAAACCTGTTAGCTTTCAGATTTAGCTTTCACCAGCGCATAGACCACTCTTGACTGTCCTGGAGTGTCTTGCAGTGATGCAGTGATGTGAAAGTCTTCATTTATTAAATATATAGGGTCAAAACAGTATATCTAATATTGAGCCAAGTCATTGCTGTCTTCCACTCTGGTGCAATTATTATACCCTTGCTGCCCTTACCAGTTTTTGAAAAGTTGCTGAATATATTCTGAATAAATCGTCTCCCAGATTACCTGGAGGGGATTCATATAGACACCATATTCTGTAAGCGCTCTTACAGATTTGATTCAAGATATTTGGTTAAGATAAAGGCTGGCCACTTGATAAATCAGTGCACTGGCGAGATTTTCCTCCACCCTCTTTAGGATATCTGCTGTGAAGACATTACATTAGCTCTTAATTCTTCGAAACTGGTGAATATGCACTCCATTGGCTATACGTGCAGATTGAGTCCTTGCAATCTCAAAAGTTAAAGAAGTAGTATGCCTTGTGAAGTTGTTGCTGTGAACTTGGATGCACATTTTTGTCCTGCAGCTGGAAATCAACTGTGGGCACTGAGAGGGGGCAAAGGGGGGCAAGGGGGGCAATGTTACCGGCACGAGCAGAGGGCTCTCAACATGACGCCCAGAGTGGATCCCTGTTACCCAGTGTGATGATGCTGATGAAACAGATGGTTTTGACTCTTTTGGGGCCTAAATTATCCCAAGACACACTAACAAAGATCACGTGAGTGTGTACGGGGGGTGGCTTTGAGGACAAGAAATTCTTGACCTCAGCAAACAGCAAACTTGTCATGCTATGCTATACAGAGTGTCTAGACCACAAGCAGACACTCTGCCAATATGAATAGGTATGCGGCATGCAAAAGTTTGGGCACTGCGGTAAACATTTCTGTTATTGTGACTAGCTAAGCGAGTGTAGTGAGATGGATTCGCCCTTTCCTGTTTCTCTCGTCATGGTATTTATTTAACTCCACCTAATCAATTATTTACCCTAATTAGTGGGCACTGCCTGGGTGTGGCTATAAAGGCCTCTGAGTTTGCTGCAGTAGCTGTGCTTGTGTACCACTTCCTCCTGAGCAGTGTGGTTTCTTATTTGTCCCTCTGTAGGTTTTTGCATCTAGTTAGTCACGTTGGATCTTAAACAATCCACTGTGCAATTACTTCCTCCTGTCTTGTAGCCTGGGGTTGCGGTGTTCTCCCTCTTCGCCAACATCAAGGCCTCTCCCTGTTTGCTCTGGTCTCAGGTATGCTCCGTTTGTACGGTTAAGCTGCCCTGGTCCTCCAACTTGTATCGATACTGAGCATTTCTGTTATGTTTTGAGGACTTCGCGTTAGAACTTTCTACTGACATAATTTTATGTGAGTGCTTTTTAATTATGATTCGTCTTCCACAGACGTGACTCGGCCTAATGGAGGGCTGCCACATGAACTGCCGTCTTTTCTTTGCAGGTTTGTTTTGGTTCCATTTTGGTGTTTTGTTTTCGCTATTTCGCTACATAGCCTAATGGCTTGTCTCTGTCTAGTTTACTTTGATCCTTAATTACCTACTACCTTCTCCCCTTTTTCGAGGGTTTGCCTCCGGCTGTCCGTTTCATATGGCCCAATGGCTTGTGTTTGTCTTGCTTAATTTGTTCTTCTGTTGCTTATTTTCTTTTTGTTTTTGTCTGTGTCAGTTTACTTTAGTGTAAAGGCAGAGTTGTGCCCAGTACATTGGCTGTTTGTTTCTGTGTTCTGTTTGTATGTGTAGTTTAGTTGCACTTCACACTGCAGGTATCCTCTGAGAGATGGAGACTGTCAACTTGCCGCTGGGCATTAGTGGCATCCTGTTATTGTGTTGTGTGCGTTTGCCCTATTGCTGGGCCGATTGGTGTTCTCATTTTTGGTTGTTTTAAGCAGGCACGGGGCTATCCTGGGGGGCTAGTGGCCTGGTGGTGGAGTCCTGTCAGTGCATGCTAAGAGCTCATCAAAAATACGGCATTGTTGCTGTGTCACTCTGGTCACTTTCTGTGTGTGGTGTGTGTGTGTGTGTGTGTGTGTGTGTGTGTGTGTCTTGTTCCTGCAAGGTTGGTGTGAGCCCTTGAGTACACCTCCAAGTTAGCCTGCCTCCCCCTAAGGTAAGCCCCTGTTCGCCCCTGCTTTTGTTTTCATTAGTTTTGAGTCGTTCCCATCCCTAGAGTGTTTGCCAGTAGTGGTATAACAGCGCTGGGCCCTGATTTCAAAAGTTACGGTAACAAATATTTTCTACTTTTGACTAACCCGTCTCAAGCCTCTGTAGGTCTGCCTCTTCCTTGGCAAGCATACTTATCATACTTATTCAAGTCTTCTCTAATAAACAGATGATTATGGGATCCACGACTCCCGTGTGGTGTGTTTAAACCTGTGTTTCAAAGGCTGCTGTGCCTAATTGGCCCTCTAGTTTAATATTCTCTAGGTGATATTTGCAGGGTGGGAATAGCATAGTCTGGCTGTATAGATAGAGCTGTGGGGATCCACCTTACAGCTCATGCTACACAAGTAAAAGATTACCTGATTTCCAAAAGTCAAAGTTAAAGTTGACATTTCTTTATCATTTCAAGCAAGATTAATTTTTTATTTCAATCTTTGAAATGATGTAGAACCAATCTTCCTGAAGGTCTTAAGCAGCCAAATGGGGGGTTTGTTGTGCCCTTTTTAGCAGTCCTACGAGCAGTTCTCTCAAAGTTTATCTCAGTCTTCCAGACCTCAACTTGACCTCCACTGTTCCTGTTTACTGGCATTTCTTAATTACATTACAAACTGAGGAAACGGCTCCTTGAAAATGCTTTGCCATCTTCTTCTAACCTTTTCCTGTTTTGTGTGTGTAACAGGGTCTAATATGCTTCCCTGAATTTCCCTCCCTTCATGGGTTAATTCTCTAGCACGGTCAAGGTGCAGATTATTGGTTCCCAAGTTTATTTAGTTACAATGTTTTGAACTAGGCGTGATAAAGTAGTTATCTCGGTGTTCTTCCTTTCCTCTGTCTCTTTCCATGGATGTATGAGACAGAGGTAGGTATACATCCTAAAAACACAGGCTAACAAGTTAACTAGCCTACATGTGTCTATATGGTATAACTTGTTTTGTACATAGTATTTTAAGTGGCTTGCCTGATTTATGTTGACAGGAGCTGAGCGACTGGCTAGTTTCTGTTTGAGTGATTTTATTTTCTTCTTTTACATGTATCAGGTGGGTCACGTTTTACACTTACGTATTTTATGCACGTGTTTGTGCGTGAGAGCTCTTTCCATGGATGTATGAGACAGAGGAGCTGAGCGACTGGCTAGTTTCTGTTTGAGTGATTTTATTTTCTTCTTTTACATGTATCAGAGAGCAATAAAACGTGCGAATACCAGGTCGGTGGCTGTGTTTTCCTTTAAACTACACAACGCAGAGTAAGACAGCGAGGGGAAGATTACCTCCGTTACATGTGCATGACTAAAAAAAAAAGAACAAAGTAATCTTGCTTAACATATAACTTGCTTAACTTTATGCCTTGTGGAGTTCAGTTCATCTTCCACTCACTTAACTATTCACAGTAACAGAAAGTTTGACTTAGGGTGCCCAAAATGTTTTAATAATTATTTTTTTTTTTTAACTATCCTATACAGAGAAGAAAAGAAACACGTCCATTGCTGCAATAACTTCTGGATAGAAAAGTTCTTGAACAATAAGTAAGCCCTTAACGCTGATGCAATGTATTTGTGTCCATTCTTCTAGATGGAATAAGGTTCATGTCAGTGCTGTAGAAAAGACTGAACGCTTGAGAAAGCAGATTTAGACTTATGGGTATGTAGGTGTGACGCTTATTAAAACATACAGTGCTGTTTTATCTTTTGGGAACATCTCAATGTTGTTTACTGAGTGGAAAGTAATCAGTATGTAGAGTTGCTCTATTACAGTATGATTGAATATTTATAGATGCAACCCCTAGATGTCACCAAAGCTTAAATGTTCACTCTACAACTCAATGCAATCAATACAATTTCACAGTTTAATCAAAAAAGCTTCCAGGCAATACGTGCGTTTACTCATTGTAAGGTTTGTTTATTCAGTCTCTCTCTCCCCTCTTTCACTCGCTCTCTCTCTCCCTCTCCACAATTGGGATTAACATTAAAAGCATGTAAATGATTGACAACACCACTCCACCCAAACTCTGTCATATTGTGAAGTGTTGTCAGAGGCAGACACCCATGCGTAATGCTCAATACAGAATAATGTTGACAGACAGTGTGAATTATGCAATGACATTTGGGGGAGTCAGCTTTTTTCCTACACAGTTCAAAAACTACACAATGTGTAAATGTGTGTTCCCCCGCCCAAACCCTTAGGGGACATCAGTCTCTGTCCAACTGAATTTTCTTTTCTCACTAAGACATGTCTTCCTGCTTCACTGGTGGTGAAAATATACAGGACTACCACGGTAACGTAAGGGTGTAATTTAGTGTCTGGTGAGGTAGTCAGTGACCGTAGGGCATTTCTATGCAATTGCGCAAGTATTTACTGAGCGTGACCCAACTACTTTCCCCTCCAGGAGTATGCATAGCTGTGGTGAGGCGGGTCAATATTTGATGCCAAAGCCAGGCACTCTGCAAGAACATAAACCACAATGGATTATGGGAGAACTGAGAACTCATTGTTGATCTTACTAAAGATGCACATTTCATGGATTTAGAGAGGTAAATGGGTTTCCTTGAGGCTGTGCTGTATCATAGGTGCATATGGTTCTCATTAGTTTGTTTGCTTTGTCTTTTGCACATGTCTTGACAAAGTCACGTGTTGTTGTGTTGATACCATAATTATGAAGATGGAGGAAATTGGAGAAGTTTCAAGAGCTCATGTAGGAAGTTCTGTCGGAAAAAAACACAGCTGTTTTGATGAAAGGGAATATAATCCATTGTTATAAATTAAATCAAACGGTTGCCAAGTAAGGCAATATAGTAATGCAATGATAAATCATAAACGGAACAAGCTAAAAACCTTACCAACCATGACAGAACATTTTGGGGGCCTTTTGTAAGGTATTCACAGATTTCTCTACCCAGTGGGACATTTATTTATGTTCTTTTATTTCTGTCAATATCACTTCAGATATAAGGCTACGCGGACTTCATTTGCAGCATGTAGTGATGCTTTACTAGCAGAAGGGGGCAGGCACGAGCTAGGTTTCAAATCATGAATCCAAAACTACAGTGTCTGACCTAAAAGTGAGCTCTACAACAGCAAGACAATCCTTTTTACGAAAGTGAATGACACGAAAAGGCACATAGCGGGCATCTGAAGAGAACTGCACATAATTTTCAAATGCTATGACGCAAACTGTATTAGTATGGGGTGAAAATTGTCAGCTTCCTCCTTTCCCAGACTGAGTGAGTATGAAAACTGGGGATGAGACAGTTCATTTATACAGTCTCTGATGATAAATTGTTCAAATTGCAAATGAAAATGATATGCTTAAAATGTAATTGCATTGCACAAACATCTCTAAAACTACAAATCACACTGAAATTCTTGAATCGAAGAATTACAGCAATCACAATGACAGTG
The DNA here is from genome assembly GCF_900700415.2 of Clupea harengus. Taxonomy (NCBI): domain Eukaryota; kingdom Metazoa; phylum Chordata; class Actinopteri; order Clupeiformes; family Clupeidae; genus Clupea; species Clupea harengus. Next base: position 14,666,495 of record NC_045172.1, read on the forward strand.
AGTTTCCAATGCACCCACAATTATAGTGTATTCGGATATAACAATCCAGGTCTGTAGACCATTTCTTCCTCCTAATTTATATTCAGGAATCCCACAAATGCAGCAATTCAGAAGGCGTAGACGGTTGCAAACTAAAGCATCATGCAGACAGATGATGGCTAAGATAGTGGTATCTTTTCCTAAGCATTCTTGTCCTTAATCTTCACAAAGTTGCCCCGGCGATGGAAGATGAGAAAAGCCCCTGCATTAGCTGAAAAAGCAACATCAGGGCCTTTTCCTGAAAGATGTGTGGCGCACTTCGAAGTTTAATTGGGTGAGGAAAAAAATGGAAGGAGAAACCTGCACAAAGAAGGCAGTGGAAAGGGCCAAACATGGATCCCGAAGCTTCTCACAAGCTTAAAGAGAGAGGGAGAATAGAATGTAGATGGATCATTTTTAATGATGTGTCCATCGCGGTATCAGTTCTCGACTAGAACCGGATGGGTAAACTGATTTCTGATGACGCCCACAGATTGCCATGAATCACTGACGGCAAAGACTGTAAAAAAAGAAAAGAAAAAAAGCCTTATGGAGGTCCATTAAAGGTATCTGTAATGATGTGAAACGCACACGCACACGCACACAGACACACAAACACACTTGCACACGCACACACATAAAAGCCAAGGACAAGAAAGAAAGAAAGAAAGCGAGAGCGAGAGCGAGAGCAAGAGAGGACATTCGAGCAGATGTATGAAAGCGAACACCGAACTGTAACTGATGACGAACAGAACGGAAGATTGACGTGACTCAGTCATCATTTTAAGTGTCCATCAGTGTGGACCCTGAGCCGTATCATTGCTCAGCTGTTTCACTTCCATGTGTGCGTCACAGTATTTTTTCCCCCCCTGGCTGACGATCCCATCCCATCCCAGGCCAGGCCTGACCCCGCATGATTCACAGGATGAGACGGCAAACTGCTCTTTTCCTGCCCCTTAGGACTTAAAACACATGACCCACTGTGTGTGTGTGCGTGCATGTGTGGGTGGGAGTGAGAGTGTGCAAGTGGGGTCTTTTATGTGGCATAGGGTCAATCTCTCTCTCTCTCTCTCTCTCTTTCTCTCTATCTCCCTCTCTATCTCTCTCACTCTCTGAGTTCATGTGTGACTTTGTATTTGTTTTTACACAGCACCCAAATCATGCCTCTCATTTGCATTTGGAGGTAGAGCACCACCTATTTCCTCCGGCCATGCGTTTTTGCACTAGTTTTTCTGCACGCGCTCAGAAGACCAGTCCTGTATCCGAGACCTGAGGCGTGTGCAGAACTGGAGCACTAGATGCCTGCGTAATCACTGTCATTCAGATGCTGATGGAATTTATTTGGGATGCCAGAAGTAAATCATCGTACCCCTTAATCCCGAAACTGTGTCAAAACTGAATTGATGTGGCTGAACTGTGTGCTTATGACAGCTAGAATGAGCGTCTGCATATGGAATAGGCAAACTTGAGGGGGGGGGGGGATGAAAGGGCATTAAAAGCTTTAAGATGACAAAATCCTCTCTCTTCTCTCAAAGACATCTCTTGAACCAGGTGGCATGACTGCAATGACTCATTGAGTGTTGTGAATGGTGGCTGGTGTTCAATGTGATGTGGAGAAGATGGACACTTTGTGTGTGTGTGTGTGTGAGAGGGGATTCATTTTATAATGCTAGCTCAAACCACATGGCGAGATCTCTCTGGGATTAAGCACCCAAACATTTACAGGTCACCACGGGAGAGAGGAACTGGACGGGAGGGGGGAATCCACCTTTGTTAAACGGCTTTTTGCTGTCTTTTTCAACCACTGTGGGTGGGGAGAAAAAAGCACACACACACACACAGACTCTCTCTATTTATCTCTCTCTTCCTCTAAAACATACAGTACATTCACTCTCTCCCCCCTCTCTTTCACACACACGTACACAGACACACACACAGACACACACACAGACACACACACACACACACACACACTCAGTGGTAAACAGTGTGGGTTGTCAGTGCTACAGATAAGCTGGTGAAAAATAGGAGCCGGTCCATGTGGCCACCTCAAACAGGCGCTAGAATGCACCGTTTCTCCTCTAATGGAGCACAACCAAGCCAGTATCCCAGTGACACATGTTCCAAGTCAATTGTGAGGCAAAGCTGGAGCCAACATAAGATTGGGCTCTTGTGTGTGGATGCACATAAGAATCGGGGAATCAGCTGTATAGCGTTGCGTGAAATGGAGGATGCCAACGCGCCGAAACAAAAGGCAACTTCAACTTTTCTTTTTAAGGATTAGAGGAAGTTTTTTTTTTCAATGTGTGTATGTCTGTTTACCATGAAATATCTGGCTTTTCGCTGCAAAGTGAAGAAGTGAAGTTCAGATAAGTCTTCCACCATGATATTTAAAGTACCATCACAGTTTTTTTTTCCAACAGCCCCTTTGAATATTTGCTATATTCCAAGACAAAATTCAGAGAAACTTTTATGTGATCACAGTCATTGAATACAAATTCAGGATCACTGAACAAAGGCCATTACAAAACCATGTGAGTGTTCTGATTCTGACACAGAATGCTGTAAATAAAGTACAGGCCACTCTTCTATGCCCTAGACATGGATTTTAGATTATTGGTTTATCATATAATTATGATGACCAAAATCAAGTAGTCACCTAAACAATCGATGCTGATTTTAACGCTTAAATGTGGAGATTTTAGTCAGAGGTAGTTAACCTGCTTTCCAATCTTAAAAAAAATGTAATCAGTAGAAAAGTTAAAGTTAGTGGAGCGATGAAGAAAACAAGCATTTTATGAGGAACCAGCACTGGGGCATAGACCAGGCTAAACCAGATTAGCAGAAATCACAGTAGAAATAATTAGGCACAACATGAGATCCCTTCGGCACCAGTTACTTCACTGTGATACTTGGTTCTGCATGTGAAACTTTAAAAGCCATTAACCCGTACCACCAACACAATGCCCAGACACAGCTCAGAGGACACTCTTTGGGTCGGAGCTTCATCTGTGTCTTTGTGTTGCTATGGTAATGCATCCTTCATCTACCTGCACTACTGCTTATGCACTCCGAGAAGCTGAGCATGAATGTGAATAACAGACAGCCAGACACACACACACACCCACACACACACAGGCACAGATGCTCAGGTCACATCGAGGCCATGCAATATAAACACCGGGACCTAAGATAAGACGGTGATTCAACCTTTGAAAAATATGAAAAGACGCAAATGCCCTTTCGTGCGTATTCCTTTCTTGACTACAAATTATACATTTTTCATCAACCTGCTGGTGATGCATTAACTCTAAAAAAGGTTCTGGCATGTTCCCACTTAGCCTGAAAGGGCCTCATGAACACATTTACTTTATGTTTGTGGTAGAAATTTGACCTGCAGGCTCATTTTCTTGTTAGACTGTTGACCAGTTATGTGTGCTCACTTGACCTGTGGGAGAGAAAGATGCTGAAGAGTATAACTTGTAGTAAGCATGATCATTAGCCAAGACAACAAGAGAGCTAGTCCAGACAGTGCCATCAGGTTGTTAAACACAATAGGCTCTATGGAAACTTTAAAAGCTTTCCCTGAGGCTGCGAAGCTACTTACAGCAAATCATTCCCATCAAACCTGTCCAATTTGCTTTTAACGGAATGCAATTGCATTCATTACGATGACGGAACTGAGCTGACCATGAATCTATCGCTCACTGACAGCCAGACCCCCTAAAAGCCGTCAAGATGGAGTCACTGAACAGACACTGTGTCAGGAAAGAGTTTCACTATCAGGGTTCAGTATCATGGAATGCAGGTGTGTTTACTGTAGTGGTTCAATCTACCTGTGCTGGTAATATGTAGGGCACTGTTGTGCCCTAGTGTCTGCCTTAAAGGTACAGTCTGCGATTCTAATCCAATACACTTTTTGACAAATTCAGCGGATTGTTCCTCATGGCCCTCTAGTTGCCCGTTCAGTGTTTGCACAAAAAGAAAACTGGTGTTTGTACACAGTCCTGTCTTTGTAAATGGGAAGCAAACATAGTGGCTCGGACCAAGCCATCAACAATCCCAGCCAATTAACGCGCTGCTTCAGGAGCACAGAAGTATAATTTGATTAGCTTTTGAGCACAAACATCATTAACCTTTCCTAAAATTGAATTGCGGAACTTGCCTCTAAATACACTGATCTCAGTCATTTACTGCGCAGTGAAGCTTAGTATGGCAGGTATAGTACAGCAGATGGGGATTCATAAGCAGTGTATGCTTAGTTCATAACTTGATCCTAAGTAATTACATTTTACAGTATTAAAACAGAAAAACACAAAATGGTAAACTGCGTAACCTCTTATATTAAGGCTATAAATAGTAAAAATGGTTATATCTTATTTAGATACCTTTTCAAATAGCATTACCAAACTTGCTAGTTGAATGTTTATCATTACTTTGCTCATAATAATACATTTGTAATATGGTTAGAGAGAGAAAAACGTATAATTTGTGTTATTTTATTCCTTTGTCAATATCCTGACAGATTGTCTCTTAAAACATCCAAGAACATAGTGAAGAGCTGCACTGTGTACTGTATTTAATCAAGCAAGTCAGTCATTTTTAAAAGGCCACTTTTAATAGTCCCAACACGCGTGCCCTCTGCCCTCGTCCCTGCATATGTAAGGAAGGTTTTAAGAGGCCTCGGTGTGAGGTCACCAAAATAGCACGCTACCTTACAGTTAGCATACAAGGCTCCTAAATAAGGACAAACGCTGGGCTAATAATCATGTTGGCCTAGATATCCTGGCGGCTCTCCAGAAGATGGCACAGCCCGAGACCAGATAACCGATTGCACAGCGGGAGTTACACAATCACCTTTTCTCTTTTGACTGCATTGACTGGGCCCTCTGTGGAAGGTTCGCCTCAAGCGATCAATGTAGCCGAGCTTTGGACAGTCATGAGAGTGTCAATGGCTTGTGTGCCCTGACAATGACGGATGAACTGCTAGAAGTACAAAGGAAACATTTAAACTTTGGCTATGAGTTCTGTTGGCTGGCCGAAGGCAAGAGGATTTTGCCCCCGTCCATCAAAAGCTGTTTAAGTGTTGTCATCATTTACCATTATTAGATGATGCAGTCCAATGAACAATGAAAAAAAATAGAAAGAACGAATAGAAAGAAAACAGCTAACCATTGTCTTGGTCTATCCTCTGCGTTTTAAGAGAAAGCATCATTATGCTGTGAACAGAACAACCTTAGGAGAGGGATGAGACTGTGTCGTGACACTATCAATTTTTTATGTGACTATGCTCGTTTCCCAGGCTGTGCTGCATACATATTTCACAGGAATACCCAGTGAATTTGTAAGGGACTGGACTGTTAAATACGATGCATGAGGAATGCGTACAATTGGCCCGTGCCGTATGAATTCCCTGCTGTGTCTATGCATGTGGCCCTTGTGCGGTGAAGGCCACTTGATTGGGGACAGATCCAAATGGCTCCCCGAATGCGCATTGCTGTCTTGATGTCTGCATGCTTGCATGTATATATATGTATGTAACACTTAGGAATGCATGTTTGTGTATACACACACACACACACACACACACACACACACACACACACAAACACCTGGAGGAATGTTGTTCAGCATAGACATCACAGAGTTGCATACTCCCCCACACACATAGAGTGACCATCAGTAATTACTGAAGCATTTGTGTGAACCATGGACTAGGAAAGGAAAGGTATTTCAATAACAAAATTCTTTCTTAATAAACAGTGTGTCTGAAAATGTGCGTCACCACATGTTGCCAATTTGCTTCACCACCCAAAGCATCCGTGTAAGGAAACACTGATATGATTTGGATTTTAATTCCCAATGCCTCCCCATTATACCTGGTATTGGTTTACATTCATTCCGTGAAAGCAGTTCCTTTGTGTTATTTAATATCAGTCAGGGTTACTAGGAACAATGAGATACCGTGTTTTATCCTCCTTTAAATAAAGCCAGCCCCCCCCCCCCCCCCCCCCCCCCCCCCCCAAAAAAAAAACACACTCAAATATGACAATACCTTATTTTGGGACTGTAATATCAGGCTTTGCTTTTCTCAAATATTAGGCTAGGTTTTTCCTTACGACTAAGAAAGAATATACCCTCCCACTATAAAATCTGACTTTCAAGGAAGTGCATTAACAGTGCTTCAAATATCATTGCTTATGAATTTGGCTTATAAATATCAGACTGGAGTGAAAAGCCTTCAAAGAGCGGCTTTCCCGAAATCAAGTCATGCAGACTTACTACTTAAATCATGTGGAATGGGTTCAATATGCTTCAACTCCATTATTTAAAACAGCAAGCCAATTTGAATGAATACAACATTATGGTACTGACATTTTATGTCAGTGAATCATTCAAGGTCACTTGTGTGTCACCATAGAATGGTCAAGCAATCAATTTACCTGTCAATCTCTCCATCTTTTCATACATATATAGGCACTTTTTGCAATAAACTCAATTGAGTGATATTTTTTTTTATTGCATGTGACTTTTTTTATTTAATATTTTTATTTAATTTCAAAAAAAATTTTTTTCAAAGTAGTTTGAACTACTTTTTCTAAGTACCTTTAGTTAACCAGACTAAATTTCTCCCTAGGGTAGCTGTGCTGTAACTTAGTTCAACTTCATCCACTGCGTAAGTAATCGGTTGCTTGCAAAGCTATGCTTTCAAAGTAGCTTCCCCAACACTGTGCCTGCCACCCATCCATCCATCCATCCATCCTTCCATCCATACTTCCATCCATCTATCCATCCATCCCTCTATCTATCCATCTATCTATCTATATATCTATCTATTTTGAAATAGCTTCTTCTGAGAGTTCTTTGTAGATCCTCTGTATTCTATAATTTAGTAGGCACTTCTGTGTGAAGTAATTTACATCGGATTGAGATGATGTTTGATCAGTAATTGTACTCCCTGGGAACTGGAGACATGTTCTCAGCATTGCTGGCACCATGGAGTAGCAACTTCAGGATCTCTTTTTGGAACCATCGCTGTCAGAATGATTGAAAGCCTTGGGGGACTAGTGCAGAAAAGAGCAAAAGTTTGTGTGATATGGGTTTTATTTATTTATTTTATTTTATTTTAAAACTGCCCAGAACAATTTTTCTACTAGTGATCTTTGACAAGATCAGTCAAAGATTGAAATACCTCTATCTGTATGTGGCCAGTTGTATTATCATATATATATAGCAGCCATTAGCCCCAGGCTTTGTTAATTAACTGTAATTATCCAACAATCCCACATAGTTAGAGTAATTACTTTTTTTTACTCTGCCCTGAGTGTTCTTGTTGCACTAGATTCACACACTCTCCATGTGCACGTTTAACTAATTTACCATTGCATGTGGCTAATTAAAATCAGCCTTGGCGTCTCCTGTGAACAGCGGAGATTGGCAGATGAATTGAATTTCACCCCAGGCAGTACCATTGGTGAAATTGGATTGCCTAACTCTGATGACAGGGGAAAAATGGTGCTGCATTTAATTGCTGGTCATCTTAGCACAAACTTCTGTGGATCTATAATTTTAACTCAAAGTAAATTCGAGTTTGTTATTTCCTTACACTTAGAGAAGCCCATCTCTTGCAGGTCACATATAACTCTCTCGGAGACACAAAAATATATAATTCAGTGGTTTGACCTCTGTGCCTCTCAAAACCGCATCAACAAACATTATCACCTTGCACTAAAATGGAACGTGTCGAAACCTGCTTGTGTTGCAAACATTCAGATATGTTTAGCTGCTTCTGGCATGCCAGCTCATATGCAAATAATCAAATGCCACAAAGATAAAGTAACTCAAGGTACTACAATGCCTGAAGCAAACTGCCATTGCCTGTTGATGAAGAAGTGTGCTTCATGTCTTCTAGAATGTTCTGAGCTGTCTACCACCAATGTTATCCACCACCTAAGAGGTCACTATTTGACCCCCCCACCCCACCCCCTCAGGAAAGAAGGTGTTTGTGAGAATGTCGAGAAACAACAACCTCCTCAGTAAACGTATTGTGTCTGTGTATCTTAAGGGGGAAATGTTAGCTGACCTTTATTTTAGTGGTGCACGTAAACATATACTTCTGGCACCTATCTGTCTAGAAAACTTTGTTCAGGAAGGAAGTATTCTGGTCAAGTCAAGACGGCAATTATGATGAAAGTAGAGGCAGGGTGTTTGCCATCGGCAGTGGAAAATTATCGAGCAGGCCAAATAAAAGGTATTTACTTGGCATGATAATAGACTGGTGAAAGACAGGTAAACATCTTTGTTTTCTCACGCAGTGCTGTTATGAAACATGATCCCCCTTAGCTGTATTACCCAATAGCTCATTATTTTTTGTCATTGCTAACACAGGTGCACAGTGTGCTCCAAGCAAAGTGATTAATCACTGTGTGGGATGCCATTGTCGTATAAGCATTTACACAAGAATCACCTTCAAAAGGGGATCCGCACTGACATCTACAGTTCGGCCAGATAGAAAAGTCTCCGGTTAGCCTTAGGCGAGAAAGCCAACACGGTCCCACAGTGTGAATTTTTTAGCCAGACTGCTTTCATGTGTGAAGCTCTTTTAACCGTCTCCACACTTGATACAAGTGCTCTATCCATCATATGAAGATAAAGGCTCCTATTTAATAGTTCATTATTTTCGACTGAAAAGACAAAAACACTAAACCAACCAAAATGGCTCTGGACAAGTGTCTTCCACTGACTGAGTAAAACTTTAAACGATTCAGACAGTGATCGGCCCCATTTTAAGTTTTGTAGTATGTGTGTAACATTGTGAATCATATTGAATGATTACGTGTTTGTACTTATTAGGTAAGTGTATTATTACAGTTATACTTAAGTAGATGGTTGCTATGGTTAAGACATGACACCCTGAGATTTTGTATTAAGAATATTTACACTTCTTTGTATGACCACAGTACCATTGATGCTGAAGATATCTGCTAAGCCCACTTTAAGGTATTTGCTAACAAAATTCTGAAGGTTCCCATATTTGCAGACCAAGTCTGTACCTCCCTCAGACCACAATACAGTGAAAGTCATAACAAAGCAAAAAGAGAGTTAGATAGAGAGATACCGAAAGAGAGAGAGAGAGAGAGAGAGAGAGAGAGAGATGATTGTTCAAATGTATTTGCAGAGACAAAGATGTATTACTGGCTCATGTAATAAAGATAGTCCATATACATATACATTCTTACATACCCCACGAGAGACTCAAAATGGAGTGCTGCTTTGACATCTCGTCGCTACTACTTTATTATCTGAAGTACGTTCTATAGGTACACTGAGGGGTTAACCTGCACTCCCATTCTGCCAGAGAAGAGCCTAGAGGGAAAATACCTCCTCCTTGGCAAAGAGAGAGAGACACATCTGCTTATTAAAGTCAGGCCTGGTGTGATGTCGTTAAGTGGTCAGTGTTTCACTCTAGCCCCTTCTTCCTCTCAAAAGTCTGGTCCCAGGTGACATGGCGGCAATGGCGGAGAACTAAGAGCCTGTGCCGGAGAAGAGCATCATGGGACTGGCTCCACTAAAGGGAGAACTGTGTAAGGAACACTTTTATATGGCGGGCACAGAGAGAGGTCTCTCGAAAGTCACTGCTGTTTCATGCCGGTGCTTTAAAAGGCCTGCGAGGCCACAGACACTCAGTTTGACAGCCACAAACGATTACCAATTCCCCAACCAGACTGCTCTAAGCACAGGCCAGAGCCTGAGGGGCTAATGGCGGGGCTCTGCAAGCACACATACAAATAAATAATAATAATAATAAAAGATACTTTTTTAAAGTTTGTGTGAAAAAACAGAATAGGAAATATTATCAGCATGAACCCAATCATTCTAGTTTTTTCAGCAATTGTACTCCCCATTTTTTAAGCAAAAGGTTAATTTATCCAATATCCAAAAAATATATAAAATAAGCAAAATATAAAAAAATATATATATATATTATTTAAAAAAAAATAATAATAATAATATTACCTACTTACTAACCGAGAGTAAGGTCATGCCGGGCAATATCAGACTGAGGCTTTAACATATCCACCGAGTGATAGCAAGGTTGATACGCCAAAGCCGAAGTTTGATATTTCCCGGCATGACCGAACGGTCGAGGTTAGTAAGTTCAGCTAAACGGCTCAGCCAAAATGGCTTCAATTTCAAGTGATTCTAGTCTTCATCATCACTTTCAATAACAAATGTTCGCTGCTTCTGAATTTCCTCATGGCTGTTGATGTCTATCAATATCGCTCATTTTGAAGATGACGTCAGAGGGCAATACGGATCTGTATCAGACCGGCGAGGAGGGCAATACGCGGCTGGCATGACTACCCATTAGCCAATCAGAACGCTCGTACTGTCGTTGCCATATAATACATTTATATATTGACAAAATGTGATTGTATGTTATGCAAAAAGCAGTCCTCTTTGGGGCATACAAAGTTCACCAGTACCCTTTGAGTGCTGGGTTAGACAATTTATTTCAGTACAAAATATGCTTGTATAATATACAAAATGAATGGGACCAAACCATTTAATTGATTTGGGAAGGCAAATCCTTGGCAGCTTGAGTTATGGTTGAGGAACACAATCCTTAGACAAGTGATACGAGGGTGTATAATGTACATACAGCAAAATTCAATATGTATGTGTGCGTATGTATTATTCAGTTCTAACAGATTACAGATTTGCTTAATCTTCAAAACAGGACAAAAAATGTGGTTGCAGAAGAACAATGTGCCTCCTGTTTAGTCCAAATAAGCGTAAGTAAATAATTTATAAATAGGCCCACATTCTAGAGTCCAAAAGCCATGTGTAAAGCCGTGGTGGAGAGGAAATGAAGGCCATCTTTCAGCTCCAGACAGCTGGCTTGCAGAGACCACATCAAGAACCCTGTAAATACCACTCTACTCAGGGCCAAACTATACAAGAAAAAAGAAAAAACTTCTAACCAATAAACATAACAAGGTATCAAAGTGTTTTCTCAGTTTTTTCTACATTAAAAAGTGGAAAGTCCAGGGAAATCATTCTAATGGCAAAAGCATAAACTTGTGTCACGAGCCTCTCGCTGGAGGTCATAGGAAACTCATCCAAGTTTACTGTTTACTCCTCCTGAGGGATGTGTGATCCTGCTGAACTATATTTAACTCTTTGAAATCTTTCCCTGCACTCATCATTGTGATCTGGATTGCCTAATGAATGACAAACGATGGCACCAGTGGGACCATATTGAGGGCATTAAGACAAATCCCACCGGCTGAGATAATTATGTAGGGAATGCTAGTTGTAAATATGGCGTTCAGCTGGCAAGACGTACCGATAAGCAGAGCGTGGCAGTGATAATAGTGACAACATGCTAAAAGGAATGAAAAATAAATAAGAACAAGATGAACATTTGCATTGCATTTTAGCGCAGCTTCTCATGTATCTTTTGTGCGTTTCAGCTCAACATTTTCATTCCTCCAGAGTGACAATCTTGGAGACGCGCAGATGGTGCTAAATCTTCATAGACGCGTACGCAGTGAATCATTTTAAGGGCTGACTTTATTTCTTCTTTTGTTTGTTTTCTTAAAAAAAAATCACAAACAACCAGAAATCAGTATGCAGGGGATCGTTGGGTCAAAATGGAGCACTCTTGTGAGAGGAAGGAAACCAAGAAAACATGTCGCATACTGTACACGAAATAAATGAACATCAATGAAAACCAGAAGCTGCGTAACACTATCAGGCAAACACAACTTTGGCTTTGTCATCTGGAAAATGAAGTAGCATCAGAACTCCACAAGCTGACAGCTGATACGCACAACAAAAGTGTGGGGGGCTTCTACAGCATGACGACGGGGCTGTCCAGCATCATTAAAGAAAACTGAGAGTGTCTCTCTCAGACAGTCATAAATAGCATCCGAGGCCATTTACATACTCTGTAATGACAAGGTCTTCACACAAGACTTCTCTAATAGGAATGCATGAAAGCAACAAGCATAAATTGACTTCAGTTCAAATTTGGAAGGGAGAAGACTGACAAGTTCTACAGGAAAGGTTACAACTGTGCCATTACTTCTGTATTTTGCGATTAGCCTGACTGTCTGCAGTTACTGATCTTAATAGGTTTTCTCTCACTCTGCCGAGCTCTCTCTCTCTCTCTGCTAACGTCTGAATTCAGCTGTCTTTCCCCATATTGTGTGCAGTCATGCTTAATGTCAGTGGACAGAGAGCCCTCAAGCTGTGTACTGCAGTGGAATCAAATCATTATCTCTATATGGTTTTGATTGTGCCTTGACCATGTTAAAATGTTCTGTCCCTCAATTATGTAACTGTATATCATGAAGCCACCTATTAAATGAGAAACGGGGGTAAAATAGTTCTGTTGCAATTCATACTAACTGTCTATATTTTCTATGTACAGTTACTGTTCAGTTAGTCTGTGCAGTTAACTGGCAAAATTCAGCCGAAATTCTGTGACACAATAATGGCTCAGTCATAGCAATTTTCTTTTCGCATGTCCCGTCATTCTAGCTGACCTCAAGAAGTCTCAAAGACAGATAGCTCCATTTCAAACTTTTATTACTTTTGATACTCAATGACCTTAACGGTTTCTTTAGAATTCCGAACATGAAACTCATAAGATATTTTATTCAGGGTCAAAATCCTTCAGGAGCCTGGAAGAATATGCATCTAATTTGAAATAAGCCCCATCTATTCACACTCAATGCCCACTGAAATTTTCATTACTCCAACAATGACACACTTCCCCCAGAGTAAACAAAGTCGACACATTAAGCAACAGCGACACATTAATTCCCATTTTCTCTGGGAATATTTCATTGGGCTGAAACAAAATTGCCCGCATCAGACAGAATAAAAGTATACTAAACTCCCCTTGCAGGGGACAATTTTGCGAGGCTAAAGGTGAAAATACATCAATCTGTCCTCCTTTTATCACGTCTGATTTGAAAAAAAAAAACTCATAACAGGGTCTTGTTTTGAGAATAAACTTGGTTTTAACACACCACTGATATACACATGAATCACTTCCGTGCATCATTGACAATACCCGTGCTACTTTCCATCTGGAAACTACTTAGAAGTATTATGCATTAAATCCACACTGGAAGCTTCCTTCCTGCAAGCTCAAAAGGTTTATTTCTTTGGGGGGCAGAGTAGTATAAGAAACCGCATTTTCTTCTAAATGTAAGAGGTTTTTTTTTGTTCACCATAATCTAAATTAATCAAATCTTCAGGGATTAGAGCAGCTACTGTCGAACACAATAACATTTCATTCAGCATGCCCACACTGTAATCACATCTTGGGTAAAACATGCCCATGGACAATTTTAGTACAATGAGGTCCCAGTTGGAACTTGGAGGAAGATCCAATTGGCACGTGCAAAAAAAAAATATTCTGTAATGAGTCTCTAAAGAGCAAATGTACAGTATTTAAGAACTAAGCCCATTAATTTACTACTTAAATAGTGAATCAACCAAGGACTTTGATTTCATGTACACCTATGAAATTAACTGTAGTTTAGAATTTATGAACATTAATAGGGGCATAGGCCCTGCTCCTATTGATTTGAACATTACATCACAGCAAAATTACCTCTGGATTTACAATGTCAAGGCTTTGTAATGGCAATATCATCACCGGCATGACCTCAGTCAAAGACAATTAGACACACAGTTAGCTGAGGCGCAGGTTCATCTGCACTGCCTTCAAATTGTGTTAATAAAATGGCTGCCTTGGCACTCAGTTCAATCTAGTTCAAGTGACAAATAAAAAAAAACTGGGCCACTACGTCAGTCTATCAGTGCATCGTGCAACTCTACAGGGAACCTGGGTGCTGATGAGTCATTGCACTTTCAGTTGGGGGCCCCCATTAGTGAGTGAAAGGGCTAAGGAACTGAGTCATACACTCTCCGCCAGGGCAAACTCATTGGCTCCTTGCATCTGAGGGAGATGCATGCATTCAGAAGAGAGACAGAGAGAGAGAGAGAGGGAAAGAGGGAGAGAGAGAGAGGGAGAGAGCGAGATGTGGACTGCGTGGGCAGATCGTGAGAAGCAGCCTCGTTGTGTTCCTCCTGAAAATACGAAGCCTAATGCTTCTCTTTGTGTTGTCCTTAAGCAGGCAAGCAGGCGAGGGAATGGAGGCTAGGCAGGCGAGGGGGGCGAGCGATGCAGTACATCCCTTTGCCTTCCCGTCTCCCTCGGTCTCTCACTTGCATAAGCGACTTTGCTACTTGAGTGACAAACCCTCTCTCCCCTTTTTATTTATTTTTTTTGACAAAGCAGTCCGCTGTCTCGTGGATGAGCTGGAATCTAATTGATTAAATGAGCTGTCTCCTGTTTGTCTGTCTCTGCATGTGTGGACTAATCACACAGGCCAAACGCCACCACCATCATTCCTTTTATTGATACGTCTTTAAAGAGGAATCTTAAAGCCTCCTGGTTCCTGTCTTTAATGGCAGTCTTTAATAGGCTTCAGGGTTGTTTGAGTGTTTTGTAAGAGCATGTCCCACACTGTTTGGATTCTGGAGAGTCAGCGGTTTTAGTCTTAAAGTTAAAAATAGATGCTGTCAGTGTTAAGCCACTTATTTGGCCAAAAATTGCTATTTTCACTATGGAGCCTAATTTCATAGATGCACACTGCAGGTTCTTACACACAACAAAGGGTAAAGCTATTTTAATTACTAGGGCACATTCATTCCGTCATGAAGACACTCACAGACCTAAGCACCTTCTAGGGTGGACCGACGCCTCATTTGGGTGTGTCTGTTGAAGAATGTAGGCGTTGCATGGAAATTGTTTTGAGGAAGGTATTCTGCCAATTTCTTCTTTGAAATGTAACCTGCAAAAGAATCAGCTGTTGCATGAACATTGTCTCTTGTTTAAAACATTTTTAACTTCTAACTATTCATTCAGTGTTCATGTTAGGCACATGTTCATTGTATTAATAATTAGCCTAGCCATCCCTTCAACATATAGCCCTGACAATATTATATAAGTACAAAGTAGGCTATAAACTCATCACCAAATAGGTTAGTTATGGGCTTCTATGCTGGAAGATCACTGCCAATAAAACAATTAAAAACACACACACACACACACACACACACACACACACACACACACACACACACACACACACACACACACAGACACACACACAGACTTTGGGAACCTTGTAGCCTATCATTCATCAAAGGCCATATTGCGCAACAAAAAGTAAGACAGAAAAGTAATATATTTTAGACCACTAATCAACACGTCGTTCTCTTATTTATTGCTTTAATATAGCATAAAGTCTCTCAGTAAAATGGCAATTAAGATAGCCCTAAACTGAGAAGGAGTGCAATATCGTTCTACAAATGGGGATGATTCCGTAAAATTTTGTTTTAACTTTTCATTAAATGTTTACTAACATTATATTTTTACACTTCACAGAAGGTCTGTCCGAGTTCATTAGTGTAATATTGCTGGGCCTGCATTACTAACCATTTCCCTCTTCTAACTTGGCACTGTAATCCGCATGTTACACATACACTGGCTTCGACACACACGCGAAGAGAACACTCAAACTTCGCACTTTACATAGGCTAGCCCTTCGTTCATATCACATGTATGTTCACGAATGTGCACACACATGCATGCGGAACTACGGTGACCGAACAAAGGAACACACACACACATACTTTCCAGTGGGCACCCGACAGCGCACACTTGATCACACAAGCTCACACATACACACACTCTCTTATAAACACACACACCCTACTTTAATTTATTAGCTAGATATATTTAGTTAGATTACATATCATGTGTTATTTCTCATCATTGTGTGAATAAATGCTTTTATTATATGCACTGGTCTAGTTAGTGTCACATAAGAATGAGTGCTGCCAACCTCTTCTATTCAGAACTTCAAAGACCTTCAACCTTGCTATTAATAAGGTAACTTTGGTTGTAGTTATTAATTGAATTATTAATCAAAGTTCCAAATTGATAGTTTAATATATTTTATGGAACTGATATATTACATTGAGACTGATTTTTGGTTGATCTTTATTTTGACCACTGTGGAGGACACTACACTTTGTGTGACGACCCCCTATGTGTTCAACCAATTGATCCGCCATTGTGTTGAATGGCTGATGCCTGTTTTTTCCCTAAGAAATTAGACTACCCATCCCTACTAACCTCTTCAGCACCTCTTAGCTTTCCACTATATGCTACATATATAACTCCGTAATATCTTATGTCGGTTGCTTTCATGCGTGTTTATTAGGCCCATCGGCCTATATGTTATTGAATTAAATATGAAGACCACGGCAATGATTACATTCTGGTGGTTTGAACTGTGCAGGGCTTTTAATAATTCAATACGACATACTTAAACATTGCACAAAATATTGTGATAACATGCCGTAGTGTCTGTTAGACTTAAACCAATAAATGATAAGATGCTTGTTGTCATCATAGCACATGTCAGAATTCCTGTTGATATGATTGACTCAAAAGACCTGAATTCAACAGCACATCCAAAAATGACTTTGCCATTTCACCTGTCCCACAAAGGTTTCCCACTACTTTAGCGTCTTATGAGTACAGACATGCAAATAACCATTCCTCTCGACTCCTCCCTTTGATGTCTTTCCATTTGCGGACTATAATTATGTGACACGCGTAGCTCCCAGATATCTCTCTTTCCTCACTTGCTCACACATACACCATATCAGTGTCCGTGTCATCTCAGTTGATCCATGTACAAATTCTGAGGGAATACGTGTGTGTGTGTGTGTGTGTGTGTGTGTGTGTGTGTGTGTGTCAGCAAGTGCATCCAGACCGGTGCTCATAGATGCACTCATGTGTGTTTGTGTGTATACGTGGGAGTATATTTGTATGTGAGTACTATATAAGGCAGTAGCAGAGAGAGACAGGATATCCTTAACAAATATGGTCATGAAAATATAATGACTGATGGATGTGGTCATGGAGTTGCATCAATTCAGCACATTTTCACCAGATGGGAACATCATGGGTCAGTGTATGCATTTCCTGAAAGAAATGATATCTGTTGGCAGAGGCATACAGCGCTGAGATCATTACTATTGTGGATTAACTTGTTGTCTCTATCTCTCCTCATATTCTTTGGCTAATTCAATTCATTTTCTTAGACAGTCCATTACGATAAAAGTGATATATTTGGAATGTGATAAAAGAAAATGCACTCTACACAATACAATTGTGTTCATAAACAGCTATGTGTGTAAGGGAATATAATGTTATCTTTTAACGGATCTGTTTGATGTCAGGTGAAGTTTCCATATGGATTATCATATAGACATTATTTCATGTGTGGAAGCTTGAGTCCTCAGGTCCTGAAATTCTTTGAGATTGATTCTAGAAACCACATGAATTTCGACTAGAGAGGGTTTGGCTATTCATCAAAACAATGCATTCTGTTCTGTGAAACTCAAAAGAACTTTCCAAAACATTCTCCAACAACAACAACAACAAAACATTCCACTGACGTTTATCTTGCATGTCTCACTGTGTGCAAACGCAACAATGCTTCAAACGTAACACATGAATATTTCTTTTGAGTCACCTCAAACCACTCTCATTACAAACTGTCACAACCAGTGTGGTGACCCTTTGGTAACCTTGCCCCCCACCAACGAACCACGCTTATCTGTTGTTTTTTTCTTCCTATATATTTTTCCTCAATATAGCAGCATGTAGCCTCTTGCAGGAGTTGACCTTGTCAGCCTGGATTTCCTCTCCCAGTTCCGATATCCATCAGCGAGAGCTTCTTGTTTCCTCGGGTCGTGCCCCATAGATACACATGTGCCCTATTATCAATGTAATTATCGGAATGCTGTGTGCAGAGGAGAGGGCAGGCAAGTGAGGAAGATCGCTCCCGGAAGTCCGTGCCAGTGGTGGCTGGAGGCTTGTGTGTCATCAGCGGGTGTCAGAGTGACCACGGACAGACAGCACTGCTGGCAGACATCTTTACGTGTTAAAATCACTTTGAGGAAGAACTGTATGTACAGCTGTGACATCACGTGATTTTGTGATTTCTACATGCCCATAGAGGTACATTCTCAAGGGGGTGGGAAGGTATTCACCTTCGTCAAGAGGCCTTCTGTGGTTTGATGAGCCTGGCAGGGATGGGAGATTTGAGATGGTTCTGATGGAATGTCTCGTCAAAGCCATTAGGTTTGTGGCTGTGTGATCTAGATCTGAGAGTTTGAAATCTGATATGAACTCCATTGAATTTCATTCCAATGTGTTGAGACGTGCCAGTAGGATCTAAGGTGTGATATATCGTGAAGCGAACACTTCAAGTCACACAAACACTTCAAGGATCAGTGACTCTGACTCCAAAACAGATATTCTTGTAGATACAGTACACAAGTATCTTTTTTTGTCTCTGCCTTTTAAAAAGATGTATCTCAATGAATGGTCCTTTTAAAAGATACAAAAATCACTGTTGTCAACTTTACCATTTGACTCACTTTCAAAACACAAAGTACAACAAACAAACAAACAGAAGAAGAACCAAAAGGCCAAGAATGCTAATTCAAACTAGGGGCAGATAAAGGGGGTATTACAGTGTGTCCTACAAAGGAAAGTGAGAGAGACACAGAGCCAGCGAAGGCTGAGTATTGGCAGTGCTGAATGTGCCATATGAAATATTCAGTGCCCATGAGTTAAAACTGGGATAATTTGGAAGTGTCCAGTGGAATTAATATTTAAAAGGGAGGTATTCCACAGATGACAAAAACGTGTGAATTATTGATACTCCAGACATGTTCCGATGTATTATTATCTCAATAAGGTGCAGACGGCACAGTCGAAGGGCATGCATACAACGACGGGTTTCAAG
The DNA here is from genome assembly GCF_900700415.2 of Clupea harengus. NCBI lineage: Eukaryota > Metazoa > Chordata > Actinopteri > Clupeiformes > Clupeidae > Clupea > Clupea harengus. The sequence goes on from NC_045172.1 coordinate 14,685,433, forward strand.
TCGTAAAGTAAACAAAGACTTTGTCGGACTCCGCCAGCACTTGAAAGCAGCTTTTATTATCCACCCCTGGAACAGATACTATACACTGTTTGTTTCGACTCTCTGTACAATAGAAGACAGTAGGGTTTGACACAGAAAGGTGACAGGTACATTTTGGAGGCTCAGTATTGTGTGGCTTTCTGTGGCCCGTTGCCTAGTCCTCTTAGGGGAGCTTCAAAGCCTTCCAAGGCTCCTCTTCAGCCAGATTTGGATCAGGCACAGAAGCATCGCTTTGAAAAGACAGTGCTGACTGTAAGCATCCATGCCAAGAAAAAAGATGCTTTGAGCAAAGCGTCCAAGAGAGTGTGTGTGTGTGTGTGTGTGTGTGTGTGTGTGTGAGTGTGTGTGTTGGGGGGGTTGAAAACAGAACACCTGAGAAAATGGAGAGGGTCTAGTGACATGACATATGGTGCATTTGCTGAGCTCTATTCATCATAAAGTTATTTCCTTAATGGTGGGCAGAGGCATTCACTGATTAAGGACTTTGCCGTTTTTCACAGGCCTCCTGACAGACAGTCTTCCTTTACATTCATCTGTTTTTTTAAGGAGATTCTGTCATATTAATTTAACACTTCGAAAAACTTGTGTCCTTCCTTCACCTCGGATGTCTAAATGATTCAGTATTCCAAACCTTCAAACTAATGTGTTCAATATTCACTGTTGCCCCTAATTCCATAGTCAAGAATACCTACAAAAAAAATCATCTGCGCTGTCCACTGCATGCCTTAGTACCGCAACAGGTTTCTTTGAGTAACAAGTGACTCTGACTCGCCACTCTCTCCAGGACTTTTCCGAGCCTGAGCCTACAATGTGTCATCTTCGCACCTTCCATTGCAGGATGTTTCTAAGAAGATTAAACTTAAACAGGATGCCAGAAGCAAATGAAATGATTTTAATTGCAATAAATGTCAAGGCGAGTGAGCACACACTGCAGATAATGCAGTAAATGTTCTCTGACATGAAGGAATTAGTCAGCGCTCTTTTCGCATGGCAGGCTTTTGATTTTCTGCTGGGCTTCCTCTTATGCAAGAAGTGTCTTCATTCATGTCTGTGCAACCGAAGATTGACAAAAAGTCAGTAGTTTTTTAACTACACCTGCCAAAGTCATGTCAGTGCAGGTATTCAAACTATGTCATTTGGCATCAAAGTAACAGCTAACCTGTTTTTTAAATAGCAATGATACGCTGTTTTGGAAGGGGTTGAGGTTGCGTGCACAAGAAAAGTGATGCTGTTTTTGTTGAGCTGTGAAAAAAAAGATGAACCAAATATTGATCCAACACATACAATGACTGGATACAAAATAATGGATGTACTTGAACAACCTCCATTTTCTATGAATAACCATACATAATCGGGACATTATACTGTGCAACACTTCCAACTATGGAAGTACCACACAGACTACCCAACTTGCTAATATGACCGAGCTTTGTGAATCATTAAGGATTTGGAGAGAATATGCAAGGGTGTGAGCCATATCTGAATCCCATGCCAGATTACATTTCCTCATCCGCTGAGCATATTCGATCGTCATACACTTCAGCCTCCAGCCAATCAGCTAGTGCAAGAATGCCTTGGGTGATTTTTGTCATTAATGCATTATGCATGCAATGAGGAGACTACATTTATTCTCAAAAACTATGCTGTTCCAGAAAAAAAACAGGCTTTGCTCATTAATAATGTTCATCTCCTGCTGACAGTGTCAGAGCCAATAGAGAGGAGACAAACTTCACTGCCAATCTGATAATGTATTTTGAAGGACAGTGAACAGGTAAGACACTGGCATGGCACAGAGCTCTCAGAGGGTTTAAAAACTCATCAAGTTTATTAAGTTTTGAATTGAATTAATCCCCTCTGCATGTAACGCTTGACTTACTGCAAGGGGAAAGCCATTAAAGAAAATAAACAAACCCATTTTGTAATAAATTGACTCAAAGGTTATTGGTGTCAGTCAAGGTATCAGGAGTAAACATGGACATTTAAAAATAGGCTTTGGGTCCAGAATTGGTCAAATGACTGGGTATACTGGACTTTGACGAATGTCTTTTGTGCCTTGTTTGGAAAAATAATAATTTCATATCACACCAACAAGGAGATTAAGATGATTATTACACCTGCATTTTAGTCTGGTTCTATATTCCAGTGTATGTTGCAAATTGTCCGTAATTTTGATTAATCGAATAAGAGATTAAATGAACTGTTGTCATGTGATACAGGACCACCGCCACCATGAAAGTTCTTTAACTAAACACAGCTGGGAATCGTTCTATTAGTGTCTAACTAATAGATAACCTTCCACCTAAGCATTGCCAGCTGTGGCAGTACCTCCACCAGGTTCCAGGCCTGACTGTAGTTCAGTAATTGCTCTTTTTCATCAAGACGGTGCCGGGGCGGAGATAATTCTGCCTTGGTGCCTTTTTGACAGATTGGAGAACCACACGTTATGTAGCTTAAATAGGGGAAATGAATGGCGGACAGAACACTGCTTTGCTGGCTTTTCATAAATGCACTTTTAAAATCATTACATCTTGTATTTGAAACTTGTCTGCGTGAAGCGACGGCAAACAGCATTCATAACAGTACATAACGATGATGTTCCAGATGACATCCAGCATTCATAACAAATTACATCCTTGCAGATACTAGCTATATGATTAGCCCAATCAGTCCGTTACAACGTTACAACTGCAATGACAATTAAGTGCCAATTGTATAATGCACATGCTTTGCCTTTCACTAGATTCACTTTAGATTTTGCGGCTCCTCAGAAGAAGAGCGTCTCCCGTTGTTTGGACATGACTATGATATTTCCTGGATTTAATTGCACACAGTTCATTCAAAGTTTTCACGGACTAAAATCACATATGTCACCATCTTAGGCACATAAATGGGAGAAGAATCACCAATTATCGATTATGTATACCTGTAAGAAAAACAAGTTGCTCTCAGACTTTGGAAGGTGGCTATCAACAGCGAATAGAGGACAGTGAGTCACCTTTTTGCAATGGGCATAAGCATAAGTGTTTAACTCTTTGAAGATTTCTGTAATCCTGTAATTAACAACATGTGTGGGGGCTATGGACGGAAATTACATTCTAATAATAGCGCCAGAAGAACATGCTAGTGGCTATTTCAACTGAAAAGGGTGGCACTCCATAATACTGCAGGCAGTTGTGGATAGTAAAGGGCTGTATGTAGGGGATATCCAGGAAGTGTTCATGATGCCTGAGTACTCAAACAGTCAAATTTGTGGGACAGGTTGAGAGATGGACGTAAGTAAGTAGTGCACATTCAATCGTCCTCTCCATCCTGCTTAAGAATGACACGTACCATCTTAAATGGATACGACGTCCGCCATCTTGAAACGAAAACTACAATTATTTGATTTACGGAATCAACTGGAGCGAGACTGGAGCGAGAGGGACGGCCTTCTTCTGAACACCAGCAAGACCAAGGAGTTGGTCATTGACTACCGTAGGTCTAAGCCACATCTGCAGCCTATTAACATCCAGGGCAAGGACATCGCGGTGGTGCAGACCTACAAGTTCCTGGGGGTGCATCTGGACGACAAGCTGAACTGGTCGGCTAACGCAAGTGCACTATACAAAAAGGGACAGAGCAGGTTGTTCTTCCTGAGGAAACTCAGGTCCTTTGAAGTATGCAAGGAGATGCTCCTCACGTTCTATCAATCAGTTATGGCGAGCGTGCTCTTCTATGCTGCAGTCTGCTGGGGAGGCAACATGTCTAAGAAGGACACTGGGCGGCTGGACAAGCTGGTCAGAAAGGCGGGCTCAGTGGTGGGGCAAAGACTGGACTCACTGGGGACTGTGGTGGAGAGACGGATGCGGAGCAAGCTCTTGGCCATCACGGGCAATGTTAACCACCCCCTCCACCATATCCTGGCAGGACAGTCCAGCAGCCTCCGTAGCGGGAGCGACATAAGAGGTCCTTTGTCCCAGCTGCCATAAAACTTTAACTATATGACTATATGACTACACTGTTTTGCATTATACTTTCTACATCCTACACTGTACATAACTGTATTGTATTGTTTGTTTGTATTGTATTGTCTGTATATATTGTTTGTAATTATTGTAAATATGAGAGAGCTGCAAGACACCAGAATTTCCCCACGGGATTAATAAAGTATTTATCTATCTATCTATCTATCTATCAAAACCACTAGTTTTAGTTTACGATAATAACCCTGTGTGAAAGCGGTGGTGGGTTTGGCACTGCGTCAATGGAGAAGAGTTATAAGAGAGCAGGTGCCAGAGTGGCCTTTTTTCCAAGTTTACATCAATCAGACAGTTTGTTTTATTCTAACATTTGTATTCACTTCAGATCATTTTACGTTCAGTGCCATATGGCTGTCAGCAGTAAGTCCTCTTAAATCCTCTTAAGCATAGCATCTTTTTCAACATGCATAACCATGCACTTTTCAATGTCATGTACTGTATCTTTTGATGTGATCTCTCCATATAATATTTTTTTTTTTACAATCCCCCTGGTGGCCTGAGGATGATTTGAAATAAACACATAGATTGTGGGAAAAAAAGACAGGGAAAAAACAGTGTCTCGTTGTCGGTACTCCACTCTGAATAGTTACTTTTGGCCGCCTTGCTGGATATTTTGTATATAGTCTGCCATGTGCTTCTGGTCCCGCCTCTGTCGCGTGTCACTTCCTGCCTTTGTTAAGTTTCCCACCATTCTCTGTTCTCACCCGACCCTGTTCATTATCTGTATCGATTTCACCTGCCCCTCGCTGTTTCAGTCCAATGACCTGTCTGCCCTGTTTAAATTCCCTCTCTATTCAAGTTCACTGTTTGTGTCTGTCCTCTGTCAGATTGTGCCAGCATTTTTCTGACCCTCTTTGTGTTACCTGAGAATCATAGTTTGGTGTCCTGACATTGTTTGTCCTGTCCATAGTCTGTTGGACATTTTTTGATTTTACTTCCAGGATTTCTGTCCTGAGCTCTATATGCCTGTTTGACTTTTATGACTGTTGACTGTTGACTGTTGACGGTTATGACAGTTTGAATTTTGTTGCTATTTTGGATTTTTTCATCTTTTTGCCTCAGACTGTGACTTTGCCTCCCGATTGAAATGCTGACTAATAAACCCTGACTTCACCTCACTTGATGTGCGATTGGGTCTCTGCCTGTCGGACCTGACACTGGTAGCATTCTGCAGTATGACCAATTCAGCCATTTTAAATGATGAGTACCAGATACCGCAGGTTCAGGCCTAGGATAGCGCTGAGACCTGAGAATGTAACTGAACCTCCCTGTAGTTTAGCCTTAGCCAAACAGATGTGTGATGTTATCATAATATCTCAATTGTGTTGACAGGAGGAAGCAAAACAAGAGCTCATGTGAGACCATCCGCATGAAATTTTAATGGTGATTAAGAGTTAAGCTGTAAAACAGCAGCAATGCTTTGATGCCCTAATGAAACACACTGTTTTCGTTCTCCCATCTAAAATAAAATTGGAGGTCTGGGGATTCCTCCTTTTTAAACATACTGCATTCTGAGAGAACAGGGCTTCAGTTGGAGAGGGATTTGTTTCCGTTAAAAACCCCTCGACCACTGGCGCGGTAAGCCATTGCCTGCATGTCATACACAAAGAACTTCCACTGATGTCATACATGCAGGCGAGAATAAAGATTTTCTGCTGCTGGTGGACCAGATAGCCTGCTATTATATAAATCCAAATCTCTAGATGTCTTCAGGTCACAGTTGTCCCTTGAAGATGAATTTTAAGCTCCCTCTGAATCCGGACACCATTGTTGGCATTTCAGCTTAGCATTGCAATCGCATTTTCAAATCCTCTCCCGTGCAGTTTGAGAGTGTGTTATAAAACAAAATGCATATTTACAGTACAGCATGTGACACCATGCAGACCGATAGGGTTGCTTTAGGCCTTTCGAATGTATTCTCTTGTTCTCTTGTCCCAGCCGCCCTCCTTGCAGCTGTGTGACCCACGATTGCAGTATATCAAACACCCATCTTATTTTCTCGGGTATGGTTTTAGTGTTTTGTTATGATAATCGCAGATAAAAACCTTGAGGAGCCATATATTGACATATAATCAAAATTGGCCCCGCAGGGCCATAGAACTGAATGTTTCAATCAAGAAGATAAACATATTGAAGATGCACACCAATTCATCCATCATCACAGTACTTTCTCTTTACTTCTGTATCTTTCTAAAGTTTGTCAGACACACCTGGCAAATTAAGATGACCTCGCTTTCATCATCAGTTTTACAGAAGAAAAAAATAAATCCTAATTTGAATCAGTCATCTTCGCACTGCCTCTTTTTTTTTGTTCTTTATAGAAAAAGAAAAATATTTTTCTAGCTTCAAAGTTGGAGAGGCCTTTAACTTCTTCAGACCTTTAAAACACAACTGAGTGATAAGAGACTGGAGATATCTTTAGACTGGTCTCCTTTGATAGTCCCTATGATTCTGTTTGAAGCTACAGCCCCAGCTTTCATATGGGTGATATTTGCCACCTGAAAGTAATCAGCAAAATGCCACCTGAAGGTTTTCAAGCCCCGTGTCTAAGCTTCTCTCTCTCTCTCTCTATGAGAAGCAGCAGTCCAGAGAAAGCTGATTACGCTCTCTCTCACACACACATTGGTTTAGGCAACCCACATGTTTGAGAGACCTTTGGCAAAGAACCACACGGTATATCCAAATACATCCCTTGTTGCCCTATATTATCAATGTGTGCATATGCGTGTAGGTTTGTGCAATGTGTGCATGTGTGTGTTGGTTTGTGTGTGTGTGTGTGTGTGCGTGTGTGTGTGTGTGTGTGTGTGTGTGTGTGTGTGTGTGTGTGTGTGTGTGTGTGTGTGTTTGTGTGAGCATGTGAGCAAAACAGAAAGACAGACCAAGAGTATCATACATGGAATGCATGTAAAGTATGTATGCAGTTTCCACCATCTTTAATTACTATGCCTATTATTACATTTTACTGCATATTTTGCAACGTACTTTCTGGTTTAATGTAGAAACATGGTAATAAGGTACAGGGTGGTACGAACTAATCCAATTTTGATCTCTCCCACCAGCATATGTGCCTTCTTGTTTACTTAAAACTGTTAATTGTCCTGTGGTTTAATTACGGAGAGTGCAACTAGAGAAGGGATATTCTTTTGGGACATAACACTATCTAAGTGACTCATAATAAGTCACTTTCTTTAAAAATAACCTGAAAGCAACAGACGATGGCGTCACCCAAAAATAATATCTCATTTACATATAGCTTCAGTTAATGGGGACCTAATGGCCTCTCTCTGGCTTAGTTATTATTTTTAGATGGATTCATTTGAAGTCTGACTTCAGCTTAGCAGCGAAAGGAGGCATTAAAACATATGGGATTGATATGCTCCCCACTGTTTGCCAAATCAGAATGGAAATTGTTTCAAGTCTCTGGCTTTTCTTTTTTTGGGCTGATTGCCATACCACGTTTTTACTCGCATACTGTTTGAACCATTTCTGACCCAGATTCCTGTGCCCAAGATGCTGGGCGTTACGCACAAGCACTGGTTTATACCATGTGCGTGTACGTTGCAGTTCCTGTCACAATCCCTCCGGAAAATGCACATAAAAGACAATTTTATTCTCCCACTCCAGGCTCAATTACATGTGACAATTACACCCACAAGGACCATGCTATAAAAAGATGATGGGAAAAAATAACAATAACTCCTCAATGTATATGCTCAATATATGTGTTCTGCTGTATGGGAATTGTATATAATCCATATGAACCATGGCATCTAGAGCTGTTTTCCCATTTGAGTTGCTGGGAAGGGTTGCACCACAATTATCAAAAAGATAATGAAGCAATCTGTGATCTCTGATACCTAATCAATGGCTGCAGGAAAAATATAAACATAAACATAACACATCAAGTTCTTTCTTTGTGGAGAGTACATGCCCATTCGTATAAGCTAACTGGAACAAACAAACACATTAGTACATATAAATTTCTATTTGCACTATGGCTGCCATGTTTTTCCGTTTGCTGGTTAAATGACATTAACTTGTGATAATTAGCAGCAGCATTTAAAATGTAACTAGAGCAGGCATATCCCAATCCTTTTTGGACATGCTCATTTACTTTCACAGAGCGCTTGCAGGCTTTCAGCAGCCAGCTTTCTGTTCAATTTCCCCAGCTTTGTATCTAGACACTTGATCATTTCATGATATGCAGAAAATCAATTTGTTAATTGAGGATGCGTGAAAATAGCCATGACCATTTGTTTCTGTCATGTTTGAGGAGGTCATTTCCGCCATTGCTAGCTGTGCTTGTTTGCACTGTCCTTATTGAATGCTGTTATCTTTCATCATATGGTGGTGATTTAGAGAAGGCTTAAGATTTAACCCCCGACTTACCTCTTGTGACCTCTGTTGTGATGATGGGTAAGGAGACCGTGGTGATATCCTGCTGTTGTTGGTGCATAAGCTGGAACTGCACCAGCTGTTAATGCAAAACACTGGATCACAAAAAAAAAATGCAAGTGACACGTATCGTATGTCATGTTTCACTGTTGAAACCCCGGCACCATAGAGACAGAATGAGGGAAAAGCAAAGACATCTTGAACAAAAGCCCTGTTGCATTCCATGTTCTTCAGCTTTTCGTATTCTATCGATCAGTCAACAGCCATTATTAAACTGGCATTGCCATATGATCACCTATGACACCTATTGAGGTCTTATCAATAGGAGTTGTTATCAATAGGCCATATTTCATAGACTCATATACTCAGGTGTAACACAAAGAAAACAAGGTCATGGGGTCAACTCACAGGAAACATAAGCGTTGCCAACATATTTATCACCACTATGCCGTAAATCATTTAGAACAGAAACCATATGTTATGCGTTAACATGAGGTTGCTTCCAAGGCTAATGTGTACCAGCCTACAGTGAATCATATAGTTTCTCAGACATGATTGCAATTCAGTTCTTTATTTTGTCTGATTCCAACCTACAACTTTTTTGTTTAGATGAAGATTGTATCAGTGTGTAACTTGAGCTATCTAAACCGGTTCGTCGTGGTAGTTAACTATCTATTACCATCTCTCTAGGCAGGCAGAGATTTGATTTGTGGTTACAGAACTGGAATTCATTCCTGTACAATTACTGCTTATTCCTTTATATGACCACAGCAAAGATATATGGACAATGGATAGCTCAATATATATCACTGTTACAACTAAACTACACAACTACACACTACACAATATGCCCCACCTGCACTAGACTACGTATTACCCCTCCACTCCATTGCTCTTCAAATGCATTCATAAAGACAGACACAACATCAGAAATATATTCACAAGGATTAAAGAGTGTGTTTCTCAAGCTGAAGGTGTCTTCTTTTTATCCTCCAAGATACCATCTCCTGCACTGAAAAGGGCTCTTGTAAACTAACACAAGTCCTTCTAAGGAGGACAAAGGCTCAAGCTAGCACAGATAGAAACAATAACCAATTCAGGCCACCCTGTAACACATGGATTGTATCCCCTGACCTCTAGGCCCTGTTTACACCTTGTATTAACATACAATCACCACCTGCAAAAGGTTGATATATATATATAGTATAGTATATATATAAAAGAAATAATGGATAAACAAATGTATTCATTTATTTATTCAGTAAATGCATAATATGGATTGTACAGGTTTACATGTTCCTGTGATCTGTCAACACTGTCAACCTTCTTTGAGCGGTTTGATCCAGTTGCATCCTGATCACGATGCGTGCTGTCTGCAAACTTGCATTGACATGTGCTATGCTTCATCAACACTACAGATTTTGGAGCCAATGGCAAGAGGATGCCATGCCATGTGGTTTGCAGAAAACAACCACATGATATCTCTAAATAAGGAATGGTTATTCAAATGTGTGTCAGATGTTTGCTTTGCTGGTGGTTAGGTAGAAAGCCCCAGGCCGAACAAATACTTGCAAGATGCTTACCCTCACAGCACATTAAGAGATTTGCATCCAGACTGACAGCTGACAGAGAATGAAGATTGGATGCTTACAAAATCACTTTGCAACACTGTAAACATTCCCAGTATGGAAAAGGTATGTTAAAATTATATAGCATACACATATCATCACAAGATGAATAGGACCTTTAGCATTGGACTGAACATTGCATAGGTGGCAATTCTTTACCATGTCTTCACTGCTCTTTATGTCCTTTTATAAGTCATTAGATGATTAGTCCCCTAACTATTTCGTGCCAATGCCAGATTGTGATCTTATGAGTTCAGTACCAATTACGAAGTACAAATGATAACCGAGCAATTAAGAATGTCTTTAAATAAATCAACGTAGGATGCTCTGTATATAAATATACCCTGTATGTTTGGCATGCCGTTACCTTACACCAGGCTGTGTGCGAGGTGGCTCTTCTGTGGCTGAAACATATATAATTTATATATTTATAGCAGAAGGTTCCTATTTTAGTAGAGTATTTAATGGAAACAGACCTTTTAAGCAAGCTATAGTCAAGGTAGAGCATCTGTTGAAAGTCATGGACAAGAGTCTCCATAACTACAGTTGATTAGCAACAGACTCTCATAGGAGCCTTATTTTCAGGTTGAACATAAAGCCAAGCTACAAGCCATCCACAAGATAAGTACCAAAAGAAAATGAACCATGCAGGGTCCGTAGGTTACATACAGGGTACATAGATCAGATATTGTACCTTTGTAAATATCATATTGCCACATATTTCTGGAATGGTGACATATACACTACTACCCAATATAACATGTGCCACATTAGTGAATTCAGGTTATCATTGTCCTTATACAGGCTAGCAATATACAGTATAACATAGTTAATGACTGCACGTGTATTTCTGAGATGCCTGAACTGATGCCAAGGTCACCTGTTATATTCTTTTTTTGGCAGAATGACAGATAAGATGCAGTCATAGTGATACTATAGGCTGTGTGGAGTTAATGTGTCTGCCAAATGTTAGTGTTATGTAAACCTTCCATGTTCAACGAGAATACATAAAAAAAACACTTTATCAAGTCATGTTGTGTTTTTATCACTACATGTATCACTTTATTACTATCTGTTATGTTGTTCTATTATAGTCAGTTGATGTTCAGCATGTACTCTATAAGAGAACAACAACTTGCATACCTGAAAGGTATCTTAGAAAGGTGCTACAACTAAAAAGGAACACTATTTTGGTTTCAGTTTCTTCTAACTTGGTATACACAACGTGTGAGGAAAACGAGATGTATATTTCTTTTTTGCAGGTATGCAGAGTCGATCATTGTTGCTGTCCTTTTATACTGCCTTCGCTTCATTGCTATCGCTTCACAGCAGCAGCCTCTGTAACGCCAGTAAAATCCATTAGGTTTAGGATGGGGAAAATGTCACCACAAAGTGCGTTTCTGCTCCCCCCAACCCATGGAATAAACACCTTCATCTAAATTGTTACCACAACCAAACACTCTGAAATGTCTGGGCTGCTGGTAAATGCTCATAATTAGCGTATTCAGGCATGGCAACACACAACAACAAAGGCCCTTTAATCTCAGAGGGGTGGAAATGTCACCCTTCTCATTATCCGAAACTATTTACACGTCGGAACTTAAGGAAAAGCGTTTACTGATGAGATGAGCTTCGCAGGTGTGGTTTGTTTTATTATTATTCTTGCAGACAAAGAAAGACAACGAGAAAATAGAGAAAAAGGGGGACATAGGGCTAAGCTGTGGACTTGATGTGTGTTTATATAATGGCCAATTTCGAAATACCCTTAACTGCTGAAATGATTTCCTATCCTTGTCATTCTCTCCAAAAAGTGCTTTCTACCCAAACGGAAGCTTTGGTGTTCATGTCTTTATTTGAAGTTGAATACTAAACTGAGTGATGTAATGGCGATCCTGTCGGACTTACAATTCTATTGCGTTTGGCCAATTCAGATCCAGCCCAAAGTTAGCGGGTTTTTGTGCTAGTTGGACTCCAAACTGTCTGAATGCATTTAGCAGCAGTACTTCCTTCAGGCTAAGTACAAAAAAGAGGGAAAAAAGAGTCTCTCAAGAATTTCACTTGTGAGGCAACACACACATGCACAACAAACCCCCCCCCCCCCCCCCACACACACACACACACACACACAGACACACATACAGAGACACACACACACACACACACACACACAAACACACACACACACACACACACACACACAAACACAATTGAACAGTGCTTTGAAAGTTTCTGTTTCTCCTCTCAGTAAAACTGTCTTTCAAATGAAATGCAATTCAATAGTTCAACCTCTCAACTTACTCTTTCAACTCAAGTGTAAGATAGAGATCATCATGAATAGTAATTGCGCTTCCTTCTGGTGTAATTCCAAGGTATCTTTGTTTTCTGTTTTTCCCATCCAATTTATTTTTGAAGCATTGTTTATATTTTTATGTGACAATGGCAATACACTTGACGGGTCTCTGCAGTCATGAGCACACTTGTATGTGGAGCACAAATGATGTGAGGGAAAAACAGCTCTCAGAAATGCAGGTAATATTTGCATGACACACTGCTGGAATTAAAGCTTTAGCATGCAAAGATCATTTTACCCCGAAGACAGCACTAACTACCCCCCCCCCCCCCCCCCCCCCACACACACACACACTCCTCCCTCCTCCCTCCTCTCTCTCTCTCTCCATCTAACAAGCTTAGATTTTTTTTGTTTCTATAAAATAGGACACCCATTAATACCCCCGCACATAATTTGCACATGAATCATTGATTAAACATTTCCATCTTGCTGGGTACTTCTGGAGTCATACACATATTTCAGCAGCCCCCCCTTCTGTCATTGACGTAAAAAAAACTGAGAAGGTTTGACAGTAAGAGATCTGCTCTTCCTCATTGCTATTTATTTATTTGATATTTTTTTTCTCTTTTGTCTTTTTTTTTTTGCGTGTTCTCTCCTCGCATCACATATCCGCTGAAACTGTATCCCAAAATACATTTGCATACGATAGAGTTCAGAGCAGAGATCTCAAGTTACGCACGCAGATATATCTCTGCAGTGTGACGAAAGGCTCCTGATGGCTTTTGAACGTCCGTTAGATCTGGTGTGCGTGTGAGACTGGGGATCCTTGCTGGGAATGGCGATGCTGGAGTCGTCTTGCCTGTCTTCGAGCGATGCTAAAAGCACTGATCATATGGGTTCAGATGACGGAGAGAGACAGGCTCAGAGAGAGGGTTTGTGTGTGTGTGTGTGTGGGGGGCGCTGCTGGCATACACAGAGGGTGAGGGCGGCTTAACAAGTCTCTGCCAGCCTGAGTGAAGACCACCTTAATTGGGGGGAAAAATATGCTGGCACCGCTGAGGCAGGCTCATGACGCTTTGCTGTTACGTCTGCGTCAGCATCTTGTGCCACAGCACGCGGGAAAAAACACACCAAAAAAAACCACTGCTGTTTTGAACACAGCTAAGGAGGTGGTGGTGGGGGGGTCACAAGAAGACTTTCTGAAAAAATGTTTCGTGCGGTGCAGACGGAACTGTTTCACCCAGATGAGGTTCACGTGACAGCGTTGTGTTCCATTGCGTTCCATGCTACGCCTGAACCCCCCCCCCCACACACACACACACAGTCTGCACCTCCCAAAAAGAGGCTTTCTAAGTGACAAGGCTCTTGTTTGCAATGATACATGTTTTAGTAATGGCATTCGCTACTGCGATGTACCAGCGGGTTTCTGTTTCGCTACTCCAAGCATATGTCACGAGATTAGAAGAGGGGAACGCAGAGGGGGAGAGAAGAAAGAGGGTAAGAAAGGGGGTGAGTTCATGATAAAGGAGAGTGATCTCTTTGCCTTCCGCTCTCCTCTCCTCTCTCCTCCCGAGCGCAGCCCAGCTGTCGAGGCTCGGGCCCCTGCAGCTTCCTGTGTCCGAGATCTGGAGAACATCTGTACACAAGCCTCACAGTCTCTCAGCTTCTCTCTCTTTCTCTACTCTACTCTCTATCTCTCTCTCCCTCTATCGCAGAGGCCGCGGCTGGAATGAATGCACATCGCTCCGGGGCCCCTGTCCGATTGTCCCGGGTTCATTTGCCACACAGATCGCTCCCTGCTGCTTCTTCCTCCTCCTCCTCCTCATCCTCCTCCTCCTCCTCTATGTTTTGAAGTGTATGTCCCCAGCCCCAAAATCACCCAAAAGCTTTAATAATAAAATAAAGAACAAAAGAGGCAAGCGGAAACAAAACAGGAGTTTTGGTAAAAGGTTCATATTTTGTGGGAGAGGGATACCTCTCTGTTGTTGCTCCAACAATGAGTCAGGATAATAAATCGAGGGTCTTTAGAATGGTAAAGTACATGAAAAGACATCAAACAATACTTGTACTGTAGGTGTAACAGAAGACTGCCATAGATTGAGGCCAGGTGGTCTGTATTACGTTACAGTTGCCTTTTGCACCCCTCCTGGAATAAACCTTTAAATGATCCAGCAGTCAGAGGACTTGGGCATATGATGTGGTGCTAATCACACTTTTCTTGCCTCGCTTTTACGGCGTAGCACGAGGAAGGGGTGGACGTCATTCGCTGGTTCTTTATTTGCTCGGTCCCTCTGTATAAACACGAGATGCTTTCATTTACTTTATCAGCAAGATGATGTAAGTGTTTACCCCTTACTTTCAAGTGAAATCCCATTAAGAAATAGCAGTCCACGTCCACATGGAGCAAAGCACTCCGTACCTTATAAACAATGGTGGGTATAGAGTTCAGACAGTGTTTTCGAGGCGAAAGGAAGTGTTTGGTTGCATGCACCCAATCTGGTTAGGGAAACTAAGTCAGTGGTCCCTTCTTCTTTTTTTTGTATGATGCGAGCCATATGCTTGGCCAGTTTGGCAGATTTAGGCCCATTCATCACTGCCCGGCAGCGGTGGTCATGTGATCGGCCCAAGTCCCCGAGCGGCGCCTGTTAAACATTTGATCCCTTTTGTTCTCCGCCGTACGAGAGAGAGGAGAGGGCCAGGTCTGACTGGACAATACCCCCAGAAAGGAGAGTATACCTTTCACCACAGGCTGGGGTGAGAGGTGGGTGGGGGAAGGCTCGGTATTCCTTTAAAACCCCAGTGAGGATGGCTGGTGGGGTGGGATGGTGGGGGGCATGAATTAAAGAAGTCAGAGGATAGAAAAGAAAGGGGTCATGAGGGGTAGATCCACTGGGCTTATCAGACATCAAGGGGTGCCTGTCTGTCCTACAATGGGACAAGAGTGTCTTTGCATGTATGTGAAATGTGTTTGTTCGTATTCATGATTCTTTGACTTCCCCCAGTTCACTCCTTCTGTCTCTTTCTCTGTACAGCTCTTTGTGTCTCTCTGGTACATTTTGCCACTTTGTGTCATTTTCGCTTCTTCTCTCTGTATTCATCCTGTGCCTCACTTTCTCTCCCCCAGTCTTTCTCTGTCTGACTTTTTTCTCTCCCCCAGTCTTTCTCTGTCTGTCACTCTCGCTCTCTTCCTTCCTTTCAGTCCTTCTTTTCTCCGCCACCGATCTCTTGGCATAATGCATGAACTTGAATGTGAGTGTCAAGCCTTTCCTGCCCTTTGATCAGACAGGAGCATTGTCTGGCCCAGAGAGAGAGAGAGGCGCAGTCTGGACGAGGCTGCTGATGGCCCCCTGTTTGCGGAGGGTAAAGTGAGCCGGGACTCCCCGCTCTCCACGGCTGCAACACTGGGGCCTTTTGTGTGTGAGAAGGTAGTAGGCGCAGACACTAAGATGCCCACTGCGGCCCCCTGCTCTCGCCAGGCGAACCTCCCCACACACACACACACACACACACGCACCGCTGTCCATCCACGGCAATGTCCGTCAAACCCAGACAGAGGTCCAATAGAGTCAATCCTCCCACGGACTTGAGTCAAATTCTAAACTTCCTGAAAAAAATAGAGTGGAAAAAAAAACGCAGACGGAGTGAAAGGGCTCAAGATCACAGAACGTGATAAGAGCTCCCCCATTCCTCTGTTCTGGTGACAAAAGGCTGGCCATATCTCATTCCCATACCAGAGAAGTATGCCGATTCACGGAGTCACACAACACTGTCGCTATCTCATCGCGGCCAATTAATTTAATGAATGGAGGTTTTTGATGTGTTCTGATAGAAATCCACAGGTTTTTTTTTCTTTTTTTTGACAACAAAAGCCTAATTATTATTATTCTTCCGCACAGAGCATTGTGACAGCCAAAGAACTGGTTAGTGCAATTGAGAAATTGACATTTCTAACCCTAAGGAATTTTTCCTTCCATTTTCTTTCTGTTTGTGTGTGTGTGTGTGCATCACTGCATGTTTGTGAGTGTGTGTGTGTGTGGGTGTTTGTGTGTCAACAGCTCCATTAAAAAAGGCGGTTTACATCTGATTAACAGACCCCGGAGTGCAACAGAGAAATTCAAATACCATTTTTTGAGTGTGCCCAGCATTGAAATTGTTTAGACACAAAGCCAATGGATCAGACCAAAGCCACCCAAATCAGAAATCCATTTTCTGGCTAGCACAACTTTATTTCTTCTCTCGCCCCAGGGACTTGTGGCTGTGTGTGTGTGTGTGTGTGTGTGTGGGGGGCACTTGATATCCAAATTAATCTGGGATTAAATCAGCTGCATTTCCCAAGCCTGCACCCTCCCTGGCACATGGAGAACTTGCAAAACTAGCGTGTGGCAAGGGGTGAATATTAATGGATAGATCCCTTCCACAGACAGGACTAAGAGAGGAATAAAGCATCATAGTAACATACAAATGCGGATTGTGTCCTCTAGTGAAAGACCACCATTGGCTTTACCCCCAAGAGGACCATCTGCTTCAAGTCAAATGGTGCCGTTATGTGGCCATGAGTCCAAGTCTGTGCTAAGACAAGCTTTTGTCTAGTTGCCAGTGTGGCAGCTCTGATGCAACAACAAAAAAGGTGAGTCTTATAGACTCTGCTGTTTCTCAGGTAGGCTGACATCCTCCTCTTGACCTCAGAGGTCAAAGTTTAGCATAGCCAGGATCCACCCAGGTGGTGCAGGACAGACTGGGGTGGGTCAGTGCCTCTCATTACTGAGCATTGTTCAGCAGTTTGTTTGTATGCTCAGCCTGCCAGGGGCCAGCTGTCTGCTGTAATGACTCTTTTGTGGGGATGCATAATTGCTGTAATTGCACAGAAACCCAACACTTAGAACCTGCAACGACTTGTGAGAAAAGTGCCACACCATTGGATACAGATTTGAAGGAAGGGTTAACTTTCGGTCCTACTTTCAGTCGACACCCATCGCGATGATGAAGCCACGGCCATTAATCTACGTCATTGCACACCAATAATTCAATCCCAACATCTGGAATGGATACAATATGGCCTGTTTACAGTTAGACTATTTACATCAATGTGCTTTGTTTTTCTTGTATATGTGTGTGTCTGTGTGTGTGAGTGTGAGTGTGTGTGTGTGTGTGTGTGAGTGTTTGTGTGTATGTGTGTGTGTATGAGATAGTGTTTGTGTGTGTGTGTGTGTGTGTGTGTGTGTGTGTGTGTGTGAGAGAGAAAGAGGGAGAGAGAGAGTTTGTGTATGTGTGTGAATCTATGTTGAAATGTGTCATTTCAAACTCTTATTCAATGTAGGCTAGCATTGTGCAAGGATAGCATAAACTATTACCATTGAGAATTTCTAATGCAATGTGATTTTACAAAGGATGACATGAAGTAATTGAATTCAACAGAGATACAATTACAAGGCTTGTAATTTCCTTTAATACAAAGATTACATTTTCAACTCTTCAAAAGTACAGGAGATATCATGATGTGAGAAAGACAGAGAGTTAGAGCGAGAAAGAGAGCAAAGAAGAAGAAGAAGAGCAAATGACAGTGGAAAAAGGAACGTATGCTGAGCATATTGTGAAAAGAGCTGCCGACTCCTTTCCCGTGAAAATGAGTGTAATCATTTAATAATGAGAGTTTTGCCGCTCTTTGACTCCACTTCCTTTGTGTGTCAGTTGCTGAGGGATATGGTCAGCACATCTAGTTACCCTGGCCATCTGTCTTGCTTTGTAATCCACAGCCTCTGTGGCCTCTTCCTCTCTCAATCTGCCTCTGTTTCCCTCACCGTTGAAGGATCAGAGCCCTCGCGCCGCACAAATAAGCAGGAGAGAGGAGAAGAGGAGAATCAAAGATGCAAAGCGTCAAAGAGTGGCACGGGAGATTAACCTAGATTGAAAAGCCTCCCAAAAGTTTAATCTGTGCCCACACACACACCCCACCCCTTCCACACAGATCGACGCACACACATTCTCACACACACACACACACACACACACACACACACACACACACACACACACACACACACACACACACACACACACACACACATACACTCACAGACACACATTCACACAGACAGAATACCTTCATTCATGCTGCATTGTCTTATTGTCAGTGTCATATTTCCACAGAGTCTTTCATTAATAAAGGAAATGAATTGGATTTCTACCGATGTTAAACACTCCTTCACACTCCCCGCTGTCCTCTGACTGCATTTCTTCGGTGTGGCTTTCACACAGTGGCTATCGAGGGAGTATCGAGTAAGCCGCTATCTTGAATTAATCTTGGCAACATGGTTAGGTCAGTGGGGCGCTGGTGGTAGTGGTGGTGGTGGTGGAGTCCGATGAGATCACGAAAGTCCCGACATGCTTGGCCACCAGATTGTTAATCGGCTCCTACAATGGAGTCATTCAAAGGGCAAGAGGATATGGTCGTGAAACATACTCACACACACTCACACAAACACACACACACACACACACACACACACACACACACACACACACACACACACTGTGACAACAGCACTGACGCCAAAACTTAAACTGGCTTCCAACCCACCTATTGGGAGAGCGCACACACGCTGAACTGATGCACTGTGTTTGCTGCCTTTGGGGCTTGTAAACTTTAGTGAGATTGTGCCAGTTTGCCAGGGTTGGGAGGTGGCATCTCAGCACAGAGGCCTCTCATCCCCCACCCCCAACCCCTCATCTTCTCCCTGCTTGACAACAAAAGCTAAGTGGGTCAGTCAGCATTCCATTTCAAACGCCTTGCTGGAATCCAACCAGCAGCACAGCACTATGAGGCACGAGTGAAGTTTTGCCAGCCAGTGGTAGTTGAGGGTTTGTGTGCAAGCTCTGACAAGTTGACACCGGAGGTTACGCCATTCCTAACTGGCTGATTGTTCAGGGTGATACGCATGTTACACAACTAGTGGCCTTACATGTTGTAAACACACGCACCAAAAGGGACAACGAGGGTGCCTTTCTAGAAGTAATTAGCAGAGGGGGGCTCTGCTGTCCCTGTTGAGATCATAATTCAGTGTTGGGATTTACATATGGAGCACTGCAACGCAAGATGGGAAAGTTGGCAGCTCGTAGCACTTGAGAACTGCCTTCTCTTCCTGCCATGCACAAGTGCCAAACTGTTAACATATGCATATTTTATGAGATAGCCTTGTACTGTGGAAGAACTCCTACTCCTCACCTACCTGGTGAAGCAGAGTGAAAAATTCTTGGTTGGGGTTTTTTTCATGTCTCTTCATTTGTTTAGAAGGAAGCGCAGAGTGTAATTCAACAAAGAGTCGCCCCAAATATCCCTGAAACTCGGCAGAGTCGGGTTGAGATCACACCGAATTGTTGTAATTCATTTCTCATGTTTTGCGGCTGTCAAGCCGTAACAAAGGCATCGCGGCTCTTAGATGGCTGTTTATCATCAACCGGACTTGTTTGTGACAACAAAGTCAAAAAGACAGTGGGATATCTCGGCTTCACAGACACCAGCTCCCATCCCTACCCCCCCAACCCCCCCCCATCCCCAACACTGTAATTGTCGTGGAATTTGACTCATTCCTGAATCTCTGTGTAGCTGAGGGAGATGGACTGTCTCAGGTGTCTTTCTTTCTCTCTCAACTGCCCCCCCCCCCCTCCCCCTTCTCTAAACAACCCCCTAAGTATTTACCTCTTGGTGGCTTCATGGGGGGTTTGTTTTGGAACCAAATGAAAATTGAAGGGTCTGGGCCACAGTGATATTCCACAACCTAATCTGCTTGTGCTTAATTTTCCCCTGCATCGGAAATCTGCTTAGAACCGCTCTGTTCTGAGGGGGGGGGGGGGGGTAGAAAGAGGGAGGGGGAGAGAGAGAGAGAGGGAGGGACAGAGAGAGAGGGAGGGAGAGAAAGAGAGAGAGGGGGAGATGGGGGGGTGAGAGAGAGAGAGAGAGAGAGAGATGAGCCTCAATCGTAAGAAGCGTAGCCTGGGCAAAAAAAGGGATAACATTTGCAAGGGGAATCATCACAGGAACTGCATGAATTAGCAAATGGCTGCCCCGTAAACACACACACTCCAACAGAAAACAGACTCTGAATAATAATAAACACTAATAATAATAAACACCATTAGGGCCCTTTTTTTCAAATTCGGAACAAGCCTCATTGGCTCATAATGGCACCCCAGTGATACACGGACTACTCCTTTGATGCACCCCAAGCTCGCACACGTTATTCTGAATTTCAAGAGCCAGCTGCAGGCTTTGTGTTTGCTGATCTGAGGTCAGAACGTTGTCTGAGGCCGCGACCGAGTACGTTTCCACAGCCACTTAGGTGAAAGAGATGGCCCAAATAAAAAAAAAAGTCACATAGGGGAAGCGCTCTGCTCGTGTTACGCCAGTGACTGGTTGAGTAGGTTGAAACTCACGGCAGAAGCAGCAGCCATTAAAATGGCTCTACGAATGCACTAATTGAAGGAGAAAAAACTGGAGAGGTCTACAGTGTGGTGGGAAAAAAAAGGCCTCGTCAACAAAATAATGAGCTTCTTAACCCGTGTGTGAGTGTGCAGGGTTTTTTGTTGTTGTTCCAAAGCAGAAACCAAAATATATTGAATGGACTCCAACATGCCAAAAAGATGAAAAGGTAAGGCATAACCACAAATATTTGTGAAAATTCGCTCAGGCTGAGAAGCCATATCCCAAATGCTGGTTTTAATGATGTGCTAATGTGCACTGTAAACTGCACGGCACATGTAAGTTTTATCTATAAATATTATTATCAATTGGTGAATATAATTGAAAAATGTTGCTTGTGAAGGTGTTGTTGGTTTTGTAGATCCCATTAGGATAATTGACTAAATAAATCCACAGACATACATGTAGCTCAGCCAGTTGCATAGGATGCTAAACACATCAGTGTTTGACTGCTGGCGATCACACATACTGTTATAATACTCAACTTACCCTTATAGATAACCACCTTAAAAAAAAAAATCTGCTCCATCAATACATGTAAATAAACCAACACATGCAGTGCAAGTGGCTAAAATGCCAGCCTAGTACATGACCTGAAAACCTCTCCCCTAATGTGTCTTTCGCCTGTAAGTGTGGGAGGCTAGCGTGAACTGTGTGTGTTTGAGCACAGAGGGAGATTCTGTACTGTAATTTTGACACCTCTTCACGTGTGCGTCAGCACTTCTCTGCCCCACTGGGTTTGCTCAACATGATGCACACCTTTGAGCAGTCAGCCTTGCTTCCGGGATGTTCCGTGCTGTTCATTATTTTGAATTATTAACTACGAAAAAGACAGGCTTGGCTTTCCTTTATAATACAGCACATCTTTTGTCCTTTTTGACAAGGCTTTAATGTTTAATGGCAAAACATGAAAAATAGATGAAGGCATAGAAACATCCTTACAGTGTTGTAGTTTGTTTAGATAGCCCCTTTAAAAATTAGGATAATGCTTAAAGTACACAGACTTGTAAAATAAAATCCGGGTCTTATCCACAACTAAACCCATATCTAAGAGACGGAAGGACAAGAGGAATCATGTAATGAAATCTTACAGCTAATTGAATTTCTGCACATCAAAGTCTTACCACTACTAGGGAAGGGTATTAGTATTAGTGCTAATGAGACATGTTAGCTAGCTTGCTGCTAAAATGAAGTGTCAAAAAACCTCATACTCACATACACACACAGAGACACTTTCTCTCACACATACACACACACACACACTCATAGAGGTGCTGTGTAGATACTCCTCAATGTCAGTAACATTGCTAAGAAATACATGGTTCCAACTGAATTAACTTCACCTTGGACTCCAAACCCACAGGTTACGCAGCATGTCCATACACTGTTCTCACCTGTGATAGCATCTGCTTAGGATGAAACACTGACCTGAATATGAATGTGCTTAATTGTATTTACATGTGTGGTTAGCCAGTCACTCATGCATAAATCCCCCCAACACACACACACTCACACATGTTTATTATTGTACAATATGTGGAGAGGTAGACACATGCCTAGGCTGTTATCTTGTCTATGCAACCATGATGAGATGAGATGTTGGGTTATTGCAACATATTGTGTGGAGGCTCTCCACCTGGCGCAAGACAGCGGCTGAGCGCTGTAAGAGGCTGGCTGAGCACGTCAAACTGGCCTTAAGTGCAGCAGCCGTGGAGGAGACTGTCACAACTGCAGGAGTAGAGCTGGACCTAAATGCACGACACATAGACACATAGACAGTTTGTCTTTATTGGGCAACACAGGGTTCAACCAGGAAAGGCGCAGTCAACCAGCGTTGTGATTCCAAACATTACAGTGATAGCACAAGGAACTGAAGAAACACAAGGCTTAAATACGCAGAACTAACAAGGTAACAATTAACAGGTGGTCAAGGATCAATGAGACAAACCAGGAGGTAATGAGCGGGGCGTGAACAGCGACACAAGGAACAGAGGCCGAGAACAAAAGCACATGACTATATAAACGAAAGCACATGGCAACCAAGTACGTAAAGCACATGGCAACCAAGTCAGTAAAAGCACATGGCAACCAAGTAAGTAAAGCACATGGCAACCAAGTACGTAAAGCACATGGCAGCCAAGTAAGTAAAGCACATGGCAACCAAGTACGTAAAGCACATGGCAACCAAGTACGTAAAGCACATGGCAACCAAGTACGTAAAGCACATGGCTGTGTGAAGAATAAACCCAAAGCTGTGACTGTGACTGTGACTGTGACTGTGACGTCACACTGGGGCTGCAAGAACACCTCTTGAGACCAAAGCGCTGCACAGTAGGATGAGAGTTTGCATTCAACGGGTGAAGGTTATGTTCTCAAACACTTGTCTGATTCCCACTCTGTTCCCTTGGGAAGTCAGCATGACTTCTTTGTAATCTGCCCTTGCTTTAAATAGATGCAATCTATAGATACGTATAACAGCTGTTTCACCACTAGTGAATGATTTTTTTTTTATGGATACCCATCTCTTTCTATTCAATTCTTTTGAAAATATGACAAGCAAGTTTGGTTCCATTTCTGTTGTGTTCTTGAATCTGCATTACAAGTATTTGTTTCAGTGGGTGGTCAAATCAATAAAGGTCTATGCAAAAGCGAGTATGCTGGTGCTACAGAATGTGCTTTGCCTTGCAAAATGCTTTCCTTACATGCACTCCTTATCTAGCTAATGCAAAGCAGAGAAGGGGGGAAAAAACTAAAAACATACACAGGTGACATAATGCATTAAGGCTTATGAGAGCATTATGTCAAACTGCCGCCCCTCCAGTCATTAGGCAAAGTTTCAACATTGCACTTCAACTAAAGCAAGGAGGGGGGGGGGGGGGGGGGGGGGGGTAACAGAGCCCTGGGTAATGTCATCTTCTTCATAGAGAAGGGGCTTGAGGACTCACTCTTTTGTGCAGGCTTGGCAGAAAAAAACTGATCTATCTCACTTTCCTTAATCTGGAACGAGCCTCAGAAATAAAAGACAGAAAATGAAAAAAAAAAAACTCTCTCTCCCCACTGATAGCCATTACTCACGCAGATATTACGCTCTGCTTTACTGCCCATTAAAAGAGACGCGGTCCCCACTGTGATGCCATCAAAAGCAAAAACAAACAATTAAGCATTAAATATGAGGCAAGGAGACAGCGTACAAATTAATATGTCCCTTCATCGCAGGCTTAATACGCCTACGTCAAAGGCAATGACTGCACTCCTCTAGTTTGTTTGCCTCGGTTTTTGTGTGTGTATGCGCACACATCTGTGTGCTATGTGCATCTCTCTGTGTGTATATGAATGTGTGGGTGTGCATACACATCCACATCCACACACACACACACACACACACACACACACACACACACACAGAGAAACACAGACACACACACACACACTGTTTCAGACATTCATTTTTAATCCCAATTATGACTCAAATGTGTGTGTTTGTTGTCTCCCCTCATCTCGCCCGCTCTCGCTGTGCAGTCATATGCCACACGATGCCAGAAACGCGGCGCAGTCCCCGGGACAGGCTCCTGGTGAAATGAGCGTTGTCACCATGAATTACGGATCCCTGCATGCCGATGAGCACGGGGGCTAAACGAGCCGGTCAGGTACCCAGGTTTAACCACAGGAGAGCTCCAGCGATGAGACGCAGAGGGTTGGGTCAGTATATGCTCACATCCCTTTAGCCAGATTATAACCCTGCTGAACTGTCATCAACTCATTAGTGAACTCGGCCATGGCCGTGGCTCATAGAGATGTTTACATGGCGGTCACAGGCGCTACGCTGGTTGTCTGACCCATAGATTAATGAGGGTTTATAGTTGCCAATAGCTGCTGCTATCCATACTTTCCCAGGATACCACAGCTAAAATACTTCCATACCTTGCTGAACCTTACCTCATCTGCCCATGATAATGTAATAATAACCTTGAATCAAGATGTTAAAACTAAAATGGCTATCCATGTTTTCCCAGAATACTTAAGCTAAACTACATTTACGCCCTGATAAATGCCAGTAATTATATACTAAAACCCTCTCTCAGGGACTCTTCCCCAGACTCTGAAATGAGAAATAAAACATTTCAGTTTAGTGCAACCATATGAAATTGGACCAGGAATTCAATCAAATGTTAAAGCCTTTAATTGTTTTTTTTGTCTGTAGAACTCACTAAAGACATTTTGAGGTGCACTTCCTTGAGTGCTGTTTTCCACTCTTTTCGTCCTGAGGCTACATTCAATTACTCCATAAATCTCACCTCCATGCAGGCTCTCCATTTGATGGGGGCGTGACCACCTCACTCGTTCTTCAAAATGAAACGTGTCCCGTTCCTCCTGTGCCCACCCAGCAAAGGTGAATGTGTCATTGGACACAGGATTCACTGAAAATGATGTGATCTATCAATGTACCAGGTTAGACAGGGATGGCCAAGGGAGCCACCAGTTTTGGGGCGAGTGGATGAGCGCCTCATTAATAATTGATGGCAATAAAGATATACAAACAGTGCTCCTGTTGATAAATGACGAGAGCATTGTGCTTACAATATCAAGGTCATGCGTTTAATCCTCAGGGAGCACAGACAGACTGCTAAAATGTTTCCCCTAGCCTTACTGTAAGTTGCAGTAAAGGTGTCTTCTGGATGAAATCATGTAAAACGGATGTTCAGCACTGCAAATAAAGCACTGACTGAAAAATATTCGGACATTCCAAACCCATGGACGGATTAAGAAACCACGGGCCCCTGGGCCTGGATATTTTGAAGGCCACCCCCCCCCCGCGAAAAAAGAAATTGTGCGCCCGCAAAACACGCACGCACGCACGCACACGCACAAACACAACCCAATGTGTTGGATTTTACGGTCGGATTAGATACTTTGGCTATTGTATTGGGAAAGTAAACAGGTCAAAGTTTACTCTGTAACATCCACCTTCGGTGAGGTGTGCACTGCCCTGCTATTGTTTCTGACATTACATGTGACAGGGCAACAGCCGAGTGATTCTTTTCCAACTTGAAACGGATTAAGACCTACCTGAGGGGCAGCATGGGGCAGGAGAGGCTGAATGGGCTGGCTATCCTGTCCACTGAAAAATCAAATCATGCATCACCACTTTTATGTTTGAAAGGCGTCGTCCGGCAGGTGTAGCCTACTGTGCCTGCTTGTAGGTCTTGGCTTTCAGATTCTGTGCCTAAACTAGCTATATCGTATCGTCTCATCACATGATCAAATAGAGATTTGACATTGGACAAGATACATATTACCCAGCAATCATCATTGCATATCTGTATATGACAAAAATAACAAAGAAAATAAGAAATTATTAATTTAATTTAATCGTTTTTTAATAGTTTCTATAGTGTATGTAAGATAAGCATACAGTATAATTTTGTTATAGATTGCTACTGACGATTCCCCCTAAAAATGATGAAAACCATGACAGAGACAGGTTTGCCATTTTGAGGGAATATATAGCATAAGGTATCCTGAGCAGTCCCAAAAAGTTAGGCTTGATCACTGTCGCATTAATCTAGCTTTTTCTAACACAGCACAGGTACACTCAATTAAAGCCATTAGCAAATGAATAAAATACACCTTTTTCAACCACAAATAAGAGATACTGTAAAAAAGGCTCTTGACTTATATACCATTTAATATGTTATTTTCCCTTTTCATGCTGAAGGACTCTTAATTTGTTATTAGCAGCACCAACGTCATGCCTGAGAGAGAACGCACATTGTTATACTTTACTGTGTCGCGCTATTGAAGCAGCAATTCCGTGCCTTTCATGTGTTGAGACCAAGAAACCCCTTTAGTTCGACGTGTGCGTCTATGAAAGATGTAAGTTCTCTACTGGGATGTTAATTCCATGTATTAAGCAGTGTTATATGTTTAGAGATATTAATTGTTTATCATTAGTGCTAAATGGGTGAAGGAATGCTAGCATTTACCGTGTGAATGACGTTTATGTTAGCTTGCTAAATTATCTTGCATTGCGCCAAACCATGTACTTTCTATCCTGTTAGCCTGCATACGTATGCTATTTGTGTTCATTATAGTGTAGCTACGTACCTACTAATTTGTATTTACATGTTTGTGAGCCTTGTCTAGTCATTTTACATGCTTAGTGATACCGTGAGCTGACTAGCCTGTTGAGTTAACATGTCAGCGTAGATATGTGCGCGAGGGCTACGTAGTAGCTGTGAACTTATTGTTTTCCCCTTTCTACTTTGTTTCAGAACCACACATACTCCACACACACTGTTATAACACACTGGTTGCTTGCAACATACTAAATATCTCTGTTAGAGACTGCCTGTATTCCTGATTAGTTTCCAATACAAAGTGGTTGCATCAAATCTCGCTTCATCATTGCCTCATCTCCAGCGTGCACCTCTCCTGCCCTGAACATCCTGGCCTTGAAGTGGTGTTCTGGCCGACACTCAGGATTGTGTGTGATGATAGAATAAGAACAGCCCCTATACAGTCCTACCCTACCTATACAGTTCTACCCATCTACTAACCCTCACCCACAGATACATAACAGCAACTTCACGCAGAGGCTCTGGCCTAGGGGCCCCCTGAGCTCATGGGCCCCTGGGCCTGGGCCCGGTAGGCCCGTTCATTAATCCATCCCTGTCCAAACCACACATACAATCTTTAGAGTCATTAATGACAACTATCACTGTTTCAACCCTCATCTTAAAGCATCATCAATCTTTTATACCTAAATTCTCTGTAAAGCCCTTTACATACCATGTTGTTTCAAATGTGCTGTACAAATGAAGCAAACTAAATGATTTTAGTTTAGGCAGTGGTTTTAGGTAGCTCAACCATGAAAAACAAACGTGTCTGTGATACAGTTTTACTGATATGAAATTAGTTTGTGGATGATACACTTCAAACTACTTTCCCTAGATAATATCCCTCAACTACAGCTTGAGGCAGTGAGTTTATTTCAGATGACTTTGAGTAAGGAAATACAAGGAAAACAAGCAAGAAACGATACACAGAAAGGAATGAATCTCCAGGTACCTTGAATTGCTAAACTACAAAAAGTGATGAGAGATATGTGCTGCTTTGACTAGATATTCTTTGAGCTTCATGGGAATGTCTTTAATTCAACACATCACAAGCAACTTGCTAACAGATTTAATGGCTATAATGTCTACCCTGCTCCTGTAGAAACAGATGTGATTGTGAATTGAAAAGTGAATTCTTAGCTGTTCTGTTTACCAGCCTTTGCTCTCTAGATGCTTGCCCAGCTTGTGTCCCTTTATATTTGGTCAGTCATGGCCATGCTCCAAGTGCCACAGGCTGGTTTAATGTAAAAGTTTGCCTTATGTAAGGGCAAGGCAACTCTCTCCATGCATAACTTACTCCAAGGAACAAGATTAGCATTAGCCATGTAGGGCCACTGAAAACACATAGGAAAAACAACGAAAGTCTTTGATCTCTGTTGAATAATATTTTGCTCACTGACATATTTTAGCCCTACATAGCATTCTCCCGACTTCCAGCTTGCTCATGTGTACTGGTGTATTGTATTATAATAGAGCAAGAATGAACTTGGCTTCCATTTGTTCTGCAAAAAAAAAAAAAACTATGTTCTAATCCTTGTCACCCCGAAGTGAAATGCAAGGGTAGACGGCATACTGAACCCGTGGAATGCTGCTTGGAATTACAACTTTGCCTTTAGGCAATACCTTTGCGTCTCCTATTTCTCAGAAGACTGACACACAAGGCAGTGCCTTTGTTGGCATTCATGGTATTGTTGTGTTCTTGGTAGACGACCGCGTCATCTGTGTGGGTGGCCTTCATGGGGAGTGGTCCTTTGGAACAGTCGTGTTGCAGGTTCTTGGTCATGCAATCTAAGATAAATGTAGGTCTATAGAAGCATGCTGAAACATCAGGGTGCATCAATCTAACACTTGCAGTTTGACGTTGAAATGGAATTATGGCTTGTAACTGTATGAAATAGCACTGAAGTACATTTCACTAATTTTGACCAACATAATGTCCTTTGGCTACTGTGAAACATAAAAAAACAGGACAAGTCCACGGTCCGCTCTCAGGTCTGCTCACTGTTTCAGTCCCATGGGGCAAAGACAGAGTTGAGGCAACATTTTGTGCGAGCGATGGCAAATCTTAAGTCCTTCAGCATCTTGATCTTGCTGTTTCAGAGCATCTTGCTCCGGCAGTTTGAGCGTGAGCACACGCTGAGCACCCCCCCGGGGCATTTATGATCAGATGTATGTTTGCCGACATGCACTTTTACCATCAAAGGTTGTGTGTATCGCTCACCCTTTTAAAATATTACATTCTTTTTGTCTCTCGGACAGTCAATAGAATACTCGTGACAATACATAGCCCCCAAGTCTCTTGCTGTTCTCAGGGGTACTAAGAGAAACCCCAACACAAAGCAGCTTAATGTGTGCGTAGAATCTTCTTGTGAAAACCACACATGCTGTTCGAGGAAAAGACAGACATGTTGTGCTCTCAGTCATGGTAACGTCCCTGTATGCTCCCTGTTGCTAGCCTCTGCCTCACAAGTGTATGTGCCTCAATCATCTTTAGCAAACAGACTCACAGAAGCCTACGGAGACGTTAGGGAGAGGATTGGCCGTATTGGAGAGAATTGTTTGGATGGGTCTTTTGTTTGTTTAGGTTGAAATGAATGAGGGATAACCACGGAGGAGGAGGGAGAAGAGAGTAAGGTCAAGTTAGTGCACGGTTTACCTAAGCTGGCCTTGGTTATGAACAAGTGGATAAAGGTCTTGGTCTTCTCTAGATGGAGAAGATTTCTTATTGTTTTTCTGCGTTTACTGTCATCAGATGGTGTTTTGAACTGCAAGGTTAGAGATAGTAGCATCTTGCATATTTGGGTTTCAAAAAGCTGAAATGGGCAAACTGTAAGATGAATCATATCAAGAATCACTCAAATTAAATAGTGATGAGATCTGAGATCATTTCGCTTTATGAGCACAGTCAAATAATGCTGAAGGAAGTTCAAAGCAAAACCTCTGTGCCACATAAAGCGAAATGTCCCACTTCAGACTTTGAGCGAGAAAAAAAAAAAAAAACAAGACGCTAATTAACAGAACTGGAAAAGACGAATACTCATGTGGTGTTTAATCCGTACCAAAAACCCTTTCCCTCAAGTTCTTCTTTGCTTGCAGTGCTGCAATATAATCACTTCTCTTCAACCCCTGCAGTTGTAAGAGCAGAAGAGGTGCCTAAATCACTGACAGCCCTCTAACCCAAACAAAGTGAACGCCGCTCTTCTCAGCTAAACACTCCAATCATTACACAACCTCACTGCTACCCTGACAGGGAATGAACGAAAACTGTTATTGTTGGAGCGGCCTCTTAGGGGAAGGCAGTTGGAATTCCGACAAAAAAAAAAAAAACAGAACAGAACACATTGGTAAACAACAACAGCTTGAAGGCGCATAGTTAGAAAAGCCACAAAGAGGCACAGGCTGACACAGATGGCAGAACTGTGGCAGTGGTCGGCATTCTAATGCCAACCAACGGAAGCAGGAGTCGGCAGCAAGAGTGGGAACCAAAAGAAAAGAAGACACGTCTCAGAAGTTCAGTCGGGGTATTTTAAAAAAGGGGATGCTTCCTGGAGATGCAGAGGAGAGAGAGAGAGGGAGGTAGCTTATTCTTGCGAGGGAGTGTCAGACCATCTGGCGGAGACTTCTGACTTCAGCTTCACCCCCCTGAGGGCAATGTGTGTGTTGGTGGGGTGGGGTGGGGGGGCCAGCATCAAACAACATTTCACAAATTTTAAATGTGTTTGAGAAAAAGCTCTTATAAATGCCCTCCTTTGGGATAAGGCATGCTGCTCAGCAATTGTTTTTTTTAATCATATTTTATTTTCTAATTTCCCTTAACCCTATGCTTTATGGGCATGGTGAATCTTAATAGCCTGGTTACTTTAATCAGAAAGGGAGCAATTGGCTTCATGAAGGTTTCTCTTGTGAAGTTAATTACATCTTTCCAGGTTCTTCAAATTACAGTAGGTCTCATTCTCGCTTCACTGCATGGCTCCAGAATAATGAAGGTGAATGAGGAACTCTCCTTTCTCATTTAAGATGACCTTTCCAACTGGTACTTTGTCACTCTGAGAGATTTGCTGCTGCGCTCAAAAAGCACCAATTTACTGGAGATTTCCACCAAAAACGAATGTGACTTGGATAGTTTAGTGACCACAATGAGCCCCCCCCTTTCAAAATCATCACTCTCATTTTTTATATTGACAACATACCACAACATACACTAAGTTGTTTGTGGTTTGACTTTGTAAATAGCAAGAAGCTCTTGTATCATGTAACTAAGTATGCGGGAGGCTTATGTATGTTATCTGATGTATTTGACCATGTATAATGTATTGATGTTTATATATAATTTATAAGTATTCCATAACTTGGCATATAAGGTTAAAAAAAAAAAAAAACATAAATTTAAACTTAAAACTAAAGATGTAAGATGTAGTTTCAAACCCCCCTTAGGTGGAGATAGTCGTCTACTTGTTTGATATTTCTTCCTGACCTATGAAGTCTAACGTTACCCCTTTTGTCAACCCTGCAGTGCATTGTTCCTTTTCTTCTCACCTTCTTGTCTGACTGACAAGGATTGTCGATGGAGTCCTAGGCTCCATCTCCGACAGCCATCTCTATCGTGGTGGTAATCAGTGCCCTTTCTGGGAGGCCTGCTTAAATTCGCTAAGCGAACTGGGCTCATTTCAGAGAGAGAGAGAGGCTCGTACAGCACAGGAGTGCACCCAGCTGACTTTGAAATATTTAGGGCACAATGTCCACCACTGGTTCAAACAAGTATTTTGATTTATTTACAAAGGGCACTACCTCCATACCCATTTCCTTTGTCAAGGGAACTCAAAGGACATCACATCCTGATATGACCTCGTGCTTGTGTCTTTTTCACTGTCTGTCTTTGTTTGCCTCTCTACCTGATTATCTGTCTAATTGTCTGTCAATCTCTGTGTAATTTTGACATGATTAAACTATTATTAACTTTAGCATCACGATTGTAGCAATGGATAGAGGCGTTTCATGCTGTGACAATGGAGCACTTAAGGAGAATAGAAGAATATGCCAGGACTCAGTTTGGTGCGTCTATTTAAAGCTCAAAGAGTACAAATCAGGCAACATGCCACGGTACTTGTCTACGAGGAGAGTCTAAAGAGGGAATTATTCAGTTATAGAGTAACTCATTGTTTGGGGACCAAGCAGAAAAAGCATCAAAACAAATTTGAAGTTTTTATAAAAAACAGCTAGTAACAACAACACAGACCTTAAATAGGGAAACATTCAAAGAAAGTTAAAAGGAATAAGAACATACTGAAAGATGTTAAATATCAGAGGCTTATGATGTGCAAACATACATGTATTACGCATACGTAATACCCCTGTCATGTTTCCCTCAGTAGAGCAGTAACTCACTTCTCTTAACTGACCTACACAGTATGAGGAGAAGCTGTTCAAGTAATGCTGATTCCTTATCATTAAAGCTCAACCCAATCTGAGACTATATAGAAACACTAGAAGCCTGAATGACTATCTGTGCCCCCACTCTGAACTTACCTAGCTTTGTTGCCAAGTGGTTTGATGTGTGTGTGTGTGTGTATATATATATATATGTGTGTGGATTGTGCTGGAGGTTCAAGCTGGCAAACCATGCTGGGGGAACTATTGTTATTCGCCTGCCTGCATTCAATCTTAGCCGACGTGTTGGCCACTCTCAGCATTTCTCTGATGCTAGCGAGAGTGGCTGGAAACTCTCCCTGCTGCTAAGAACCTGCAGGATCCATCATTCCTCTGCAGGCCACAAACCCCTGCCCCAAAATACACTTCACGATTCTGACCGAAAATGGCCCCTAAATTCTGTGTTCCTTCGATGCTCTCCCACCAGGTGCTTGTCGGTGCTAATTTGCACAGACCAAAGAAAAAGAGCAGGGAAAATAACTCCTCAAAAAGTGCATAAATAGCGCACAAAATTGAAAACCTCGAAGAAGATAAAGGCGTGACTCTGGGTGGTCTTCCCAATAGCAACTTAGAGACCATGTGACAAGATTTACAGTCCATGAAAGAAAAACAGAAGTCATGTTGGCAAATGTCATGTGATCAAATCACATCAAATCAGATTGTTTGCCAGTGCTCTACCCAGGTCCTTGATTACCTTATAGGTGTTCTTAAAATAGAAATGTAGTTTCTTCTTCCTCATATGATTCCTACCATTGGCAACTACAAAGCAACTAGTTAATTATTTTATGAAGAAGATAAGCACATACTTCTTATCTGTGTTCATTATTTTTACCTAACAGACGCATCTGGGGCAGATACTTTTACACCAGACGTGAATAACCTTTAAAATTAAAGCCACAAACTCAAATGACAATCAAGGACGGTTAATTAACACTTCTGTGGCAGGGGTCAGCTGGAACAGAAAGCAGGCCCCGTGGCCTTGCTAGGAGGATTCACTTGTGTAATGGGTTTATTTCAAAGGTTACGAGGCCCTCTTTAACATGGCTTAGTCCGCATTCAAAAATAGACCCGTGGAAAGGTTGAAAGAGATCTTTTCTCCAGATCTTCCGTCATACAGCACAATTTTGCTTTATTAATCTTTTTTTGAGGTTATGTTAAAGGAGAAGGCTGATATCTAGCAAAACAGGAGGGGTTGGCGTGTGTCTCTACCTCCTTGTGTAATAGGATTTTGTTTGACCTTTACTGTTTGACTAAAGGCAATGCAGAGTGCACTGAGCAAGTACACACTCCACTAGCATGTTTCTCACATAGCGTGTTTTGTTTCTTGCTAGCATCTAACACAACAACTGGTAAGCACATCCTCTGACTGGAAAGACCAAGATGATCCTGAATACTGTTGGTGGTCACTTACTTCCTCCAGCTAAAAGAAGAGAGAGAAAGAAAGAAAAACGAATCATGCTAAAAATTGCAAATGTGCACAACTGTCATGCAAGTCCGACCCCCCCCCCCCCACCCCTCCTGCAGTGTCTTTGCAATGTTCGTTACCCACTGCCCAGCTTTTGAAAAGGGGTCAGACAATAAAAAAGAGAAAAAAGTGGAGCTCAGCTCAGCTCTAGGTCTGATGTGCCATGTCACTTAGATCCCCAGTCACGCTCCACTACTGGCCAAGACTGACCTTAAAGTTGCGATCTTGTGTCACCGAGTCTGGAGCATCACAGCATGGACCGCTGGTCAGACATGCCACGGAGAACAGGGATAACACGGATATTATTACAAGGAAGGATTTCGTGGCTCGAATTCTCTCCGCTGTTGAGTTTCGCTCCCAGGCGAAGTCTAGATGTCAAACTGGACAAGTCTCAGGGGATTCTTGTCTTTTTTTTCTGTTTAATGAAAGAATAATTGTGCTATTTATGGAATCCTGATGACAGTGAATGAGAATGAAAAGACATGTTCATATTTCCAGATATTCCAGTGATCTGATAAGAATGCCTGCCTTACATCAGGCAGTGGACAAAACATCGGCCGCCGTGGTTAATTTCAAAGCTTATTTCATCATGAATGGCTCTTACTGTTTAGCAGGAAATGAAACCATGGGGCTTGTGACTGGCTTCCAGATAAACACAGTGAGCTCATGGCTGCTGCATATTTGTCTTCTCCGAATGGTGGCTGTTGACACATTAAGGTTAAGGGATTACTTTGAGCAAACATGGCAAGGAGTGGGAGAAAAAGATGACAACAGCCTGAGCAGTCTATCTAATATTCCAACAAATTTGAGTGCTGATATCTGGCTCTCCTCATCCTCGCCAGGCAAATATCACCGGATCGAAATACTGCAGTATGAAAAAGAACAGCATGTTTTTCATTCAGGTTTTACTTGTCATAACGAAAATGATGTAACAAGACTAATCCGAGAAAAGTGATGCTAACGCACCAGGCGGCGATTCCTTTATGAGAGCGAAGACGAGCAGATAGCCATCTGGTTTGTGTCTGCACTTAATGGTTCCAAAATGGGACGATGTTTACAACGTGGCGGAGGCTTAGCACTGTACTCTGGAGTGGAGAGGCTGCAGTCAGTCAGCCTTCGACAAGCCTAGAGCCTGATCTGTTTTTGGTTTTCCACCCCGCACGGCTCAGGGGTCACACTTCACCCCGGCCCAAGTTTACATGAGGAGGAAGCCTCGTTAAAAAGAGCCAGGTACCTGGCTCCTCTCCAGAGAACTGTACTTAAATCAAGCAACACCTCTGTCTGGGATTTGACCAACTTAGACCACTCACTATGCTCTTTCTCTCTCCCTCCCTCTCCATCTCTTTCTCTCTCTCTATCTCTCTCTCACCCAGAACGTTCTATAATTAGTAAACGCTTTCACAAGCCTGGTGCTGTCTTACATTCTCATTCGCGTCCCTTGAAAACGTGTCAAATACGTGTCTGCAAGTTAATAGTTTCTGCCATGTTTTTGCTGTAGTGGCTGTATAAATGTGTTTTTTTTTGTAGAGAGAAATGTTGAGGCCCCCAATACAGGAAGCCGACAATCACTCATGTCCCCGCAGCTGGAATCCACACCAAACATCCAGCACTTGGTCCTTATCTGTTGAGAGCAATCTCATGCACAGTTTATCAGATTGCAACTGTGTGAACAATTCCAATGCCCCTCTGGAGACGAAGGACCCTCGGTCGGGGCCTGCACCCGGCAAGGAGCACCAGGGTCAAGCGCTGTCACTCTTGTCATGCGATGCCCTGACCTCGGCCACCCCCCACACCCCCTCAGTGTGACAGCAGCACGTCAGCCAGTAAGTTGACTCCCTTTTTAACCCGGGGGAATCAACGCTCTATACACTCTCCCCTGCTGTGTGATTTGCCTGTGTATGCATAGGTCATACACTGGCGTGTTGAAGTGTTAGCGTGCGTAAACGTGTGTTCATTCCTTATGTCAGAATGACACCCATTTGTCATCATTAGCATGAGACTAGTCAGACAGGTAGAATTATAATCACATGCTCCGTA
Organism: Clupea harengus; assembly: GCF_900700415.2. Classification (NCBI taxonomy): domain Eukaryota; kingdom Metazoa; phylum Chordata; class Actinopteri; order Clupeiformes; family Clupeidae; genus Clupea; species Clupea harengus. The sequence continues at coordinate 14,721,325 of NC_045172.1, forward strand.
AACGTGACTTTGGTACTGTACTCAACAACAACAAAACAGCTCCTTTTGGTGAATGCTGATAATTAAGGCACATTGTCATATTGTCAGTCAGAGAGGTCCTATAATTACTCTCATGAAATGTTTTTAATGATTGTATGGATGATTAATCGTTACACAGAAGTGAATTAACCTGAAAGAGTGCGATGTGACGAATAGCACATGGCACCACATATGGCAGATTGCACACTGTCAAGTGCTGATGTGAGCTGGCACTCTGGACTCTGGTATTTTGGCTCTCCTCTAAAGCCTCCGGCACTGGTGTGAGCCAGAGATGCTGAGGACAGGTACACGCGGTTCAAGAATCCCCTGAAGAGGCTAAGAATAAACAAAAGGACCTTGTCCCATATTCAGGGAAGCATGAGAGGGAGATTTGGGTAGGGTCAATAACGTGCTCGGAACGGTCTCCTCTACTGTGTCTGAAGCATTCAGATAATCCATCACTGCAGAAAGGACCTCAAGATGACAAACAAGCTCATTGACTCATACTCGTCATTTCCAGGGAGCTGCAGTGTTTTCTGGGATATGTGCCACTCGGTCCAATACAGGAAGGCGAAGAAGCAAGAGTGTTATGCTTTTGGAGGTAAATACAAGGAAGAGGCATTTCAACAGGGACGTAAAGGTTGAAATTCAACACATAACTGACTCAGGAAGTATGAGCCAAGATGCCTGTGAGCAAATTTTTCCAAAGCCGCCTTTCAAATTCGACAAAAGCCCCAGCTTCAAATTGTTTGCGCTCTCAGCAAATAAGACACTTCAGCTCGCGCAAGCAGACTTGTCCGCACAGGTTTTTATTTAGATTGCCGTGACAGCTACCTGTGCTATCTGGGCCACTGTAAACTTTTCTTCGGGATGAGTTTACTTCTCGGGCTCTGGTGATCATCACAGAGAGATCTAATCTCCTGTGACTGCGATATTACAGTATTTATTTCATCTTCCAGCCCAAGGAAGGAAGCAGGACATGGTCGCTCCAAGGCTGTCGCTTATTTTTAGGGCTCCCTTAATCTCACCACAGAAGTACACATTGCCAGTGGAGTGGTCGAAAATATCCTACCATCAGTTTATAACCAGACAGATAATATCAAAAGGGAAATTAAATTATTAGTCTAATAATGGGTGTAGAACAAATTCCCTATAATCTGATTATCGTATCAAGCCCTAGGTGATACAGTTCCACTTGTGCAGTATGAACAATTTGCATTTGTTTATCAGATTATGCTCAATGAAGACTGCCTTTTGGGATGGAAATGATCACCTGAAAACAAATGGGCCATCGTCATATATAACATACTAGACACATTGAACACAACATGTTATATAACATAATGGTTGATTTGGTTCTAATTGTTTCAGCTTTATAGCTTCATGGCTTGGATGAAAAGGAATGTACAGTTAGGTACACACGCACACACTATCAGACAAAAGTTTACCAAAAGGGGAAAAGAAGGAAGTCAGAAAGAAAGAAAGAAAGTGTGCTTTCCAGATGCCCAAAGGTAATTGGGCATAGAGATTACGCTGTGGACATCTGGTCACAGACTGGCCTCTACAACACTCTGAGCTCACTTTCTGTAATCTTTTCCAGGTCACTGAAAGTCTACCACCTCTTGCATGGGGCAAGACTGCAGAGAATACTTCTGATTGACATCAACAAAAATTAAGTTATAATAATACTTTTACATTTGTAAATTGTATTTAGAAATAAAAAAAAAACTAAACATTAACTAAGTAACAGCATAGTGCAAAATTGCATTACTTCTGGGCCCAAGCACACGTATATTCACTGCAATAGAGTAGTTCTTCTATTCTTCAATGACCGTAACAAATTCTTTATTTAGACTGTGGGCAGATGTTAACACTCTTCACATTCTCAAATTATTTCCTTAACCAACACACCAGGTAGAGTATAAACTCCTCCCTAACCCAGACCAATAAAAGTCATCACAAAAGAACAGAAAAGAAAAGACAATTAAATGAAAGAAAAACAAGGACAAAAAAGGAAATAGATTCATGCTGCATAAACAAAAAACAGATGTTTACTCTGGCTGTAACCCACAAGTGACATACCAGGTCCGGCTCCATTAATACCCCGTGAAACCCAAAGTGGAGGAACACCATCTTAAAATATTTACAGCTACTTGACTGCATACGTTTATGCAATAGGACGTGCCATTCCTCCTGTCCCTGTTCTAGACATGCAAGGGCAATTGAAACGGCGCACACACACACAGACACACTGACACACAGACACACACACAGACACACACACACACACACACACACACACACACACACACACACAGTGGAGTTCTCTGACACCTCCACTTTTTCCTTTAGTTGTTTAAATTCCACTCTCTAGAGGTTAGGACACACTTCTCCATGAGGGCTGAATCATGCTGCTTCATTTATGTTTGGATATCCTGAACTTTAGAGTGGTTTCAAGGTTGTCGCCAGCCTCTAAAAATACATTCTCAAAAAAGACCAGTAAACAAACTCAATGTTTGTAGGCAAAACATTATTGACACAAAAACCAAATGCATTCATTTTAGTTGTATGAGTTAAATAGGTCTTCAGATTAACTATAGATTAGGATTGATTATAGTTGATAATACACTAATAACTACTGATGTGGACACACAACACAGCTGGAACTACCGGTAGTGAGACTGAATTCTCTTGGATGGCCTTCAAACAATCAAAAGGTACTTTCTCACCAGCATAGGTCTACTGCTTGCAAACTCTTTCATGTTCTATTGCTGAGAAATGCACTGGAGGCTTGTATATATGTGTAGCACTGTGTCAACAAAACCCCTAGTGTAGCATACAGTACTTGCAATATTTCATGGTTGGTTGTGTGTTGTTGCTTAAGTGATAGTGTTCACCTTGTTCCATGACAAAAAGAAAGAATTCTAGAATAATACTTTTCAAGCCAGCTCTATGAACACATATATTCTACTCTTTCTTAAGTGTGGTTATTCCCTGTTTTACCGTACTAGCTCACTGCTCAGCTTTGAATGGATGCACATTCTTTTTTAAGAGCCCTGGACACAAGCACATCCAAAAGCATAGGGATGAGCAGCTCTCCTCCGTCCAAGTGTGCTCGGTTGCCATGGATATATCAAGCCTAATTTGGCACACAACACTTCTCCATTTACTTTTGCCCGGGCTTGCAAGAAATGCAGCATCTGAAGTACCTCTCCATCGTAATGTGAGCTTTTTTTTTGTTTGGTGGCTACACAAAAAAAACTGGCCATAATGCTTCCAACTTTGGGGTAGCACAGCAAATTTGTCCAGTGGCTGATTTGTCTCGTTTAACCTTACAAGGAATCTTTTTGATGTGGTACACACAAGCATTGCATCATTGCAAAATGCACTGCACCATTGCAACATGCATTCTTATAAAGGCCCGTAGCACTGTTTTGTTTTTCCCAGAATATATAGAATATAATTAGGAGAATATTGTAGAAATAGTGATATATGTTTTGGCAACATTTCCAAGCCAAAGCCCAAATGGGAATGTGGACAGATATTTTACTCTCAATAGGTGATTTTCTAAATATAATAAACCAATTCTGTAATAAAGAAATGCCATTGCCAGTCTCATTGTTTTTTTTATGTAAAACTAATATCTGAAGAATGTTTCTCAAGGCCTTGAAAAACATACACCGTCTCTGACCTTTTGTGTGCCTTCCAAGAAAATGGTTCCTTTGAACTTTCATTTAGTGCACGTGCGTCATTCTTGTAATGTCAGGTGGGATATTTGATGTGTGGATGCATTCTTGGCTCAGTGCCCTGAAACACAGACTGTCAGTCATTGACATCTGACTTAGTGGTGCAGCCATGCTCTTTTTTGAACAGTGCCCTAAAGGTGTAAATTACCTCATTGTCTGTTTTGGGGAGATGGGATGCCTCCCTCTGATGCTACCTGCTCACTTTTCAATGGGAGTGTCATATAAAGAAGGATGCTATATGAGAAAGGGGGGTAGACAGAGAGAGAGGGAGATATTGAAACAGAGGAAGACAGAGAGAGAAGGAGAAAGGCAGATAGTGAGAGAATGACACAGAGAGATATAGGGTGACAGTACGATAGCAAGAGAAAGAAAGACAGAAAGAGGGAGAGAGAGAGAGAGACAGAGAGAAAGACTGAGCAAGAAAAGCAGAGAGCAGTGTTTTGAAAATAGACATAGTTTGGGATAAAAGCTAGACCCAGTGTTATTCAGCCATCGGCCAGTCTTTCCACTGGGGGAGGAAGCTGCACCCTGTCACTGGGTTGCGGCCCTCACTGGCTGACTGAGAGGTGATGTTCTTGAAGGCCATTAGAAACATAGCCAGTGACAGTCCTGGAACACATGAAGTCATTATGTAACACAGGCCCTATTGATAACGGGTTGTACGTTGGGTGACTAAGGCAATTTGGATGGCCATGCCACCACTCTCTGTGCAGAGTGTTATTTTTGAATGTGACACTTGATATGCAGACAGGCTCTCATTTAAGAGAAGAGCACCCAAATTATTCTCAGTAAAACATTCCTAACTGTAATTTACTGGTACGGAAGCACTCATTGCAGATATGCAGCAGGTTTTCATTTAGAAACGCCAGCATATTATGAAGGCCTTGTGCAATTTACAGAAGTTCGATTCGATTACATTGTTAGGTCACTAGGAAAGGGGGGATAGCATAGGGATCATATCTTTTGAACAAAATGGAAAATATCTTGAAACGTCTAGAGTAAGGGTCTAAAAATAGATGGCACAGTCCATAATGAAGAGTGCATACATCTCATGATAGAATTTCCTTCAGTGAATGCTTGTGTTCTGTCCTTGTAATGGGTTTAAAGATTAAATCCCTAACAAGCTTATGATTTTTAGTTATTTTTGGTTTAGTATATTTCCACCGATTTTGGTCTGGCATGTTTCCACAGCATTTTCAGATTCCTTGATTTGTTGGAAATGATTACACTGATGGGCTTATTTCGCATATGAGACAGGAATATGCATCAGAGTGATAAATGTTACGAGACCAACTTTGTACAGTGGATCAATCACCACCTTTGTAAGATCACTTCAAGACCAATTCATCTGACTCTATGAAATGATATGGTTATTTGAAACATTACCATGCCCTAATGCAATATTTGGCTAGATGTTAAATAAGCAATTGCATGGCACAACAGGAGTTGTATGATTGCTGGATGAACGGTTTATCCTTACAATAAACAGTAAACTGGTTGTTACAAGTATAGACCAGATTCAGTGTAAGATAGAAAGCCAAATTGGTGGTAATAATTGTAAACAATGACAGATGTCTTAAATTAAATGGTTGCCAATTGTTAAATGTAATAACTGCCAGTTAAACCAAATAAACCTATTAACACATCGAATGCAAACCTGAAAACAAACCCAAATGAGAGAGGTGAGAAAGATGAAGAGATAGAGGGAAAGAGAGGAGAGAGAGATAGAAGAGGCACAGACGAGAGCTGAAGATGGGCAAAAAGAGAGAGCCCAGGAGAGAATGAGAGACAGAACAGTCATCCCCTGATGGGGGTGGTTGAGTGGAGAGAAATAGAAGAGCCAAAAAGAACACTTAATGTCTCAAAATGGTTGGTTATATACCCTAACCTCCATTCCAATGCATTTGTGACAATGCAATCCAACAGTATTGCTTAGTTTTGCTCAGAGACAATACCCTTTCCCCAACTAACCCTTTGACTGGTCATCTGCTGGGACAGTGGTGCCAAGGAAGCAAAACTAAAGTGAGATGCTAGTCATGCCATGAATTAGACTGGCTTTACCAGATCAGACTGCCAGTATTGTAAGGATCAGTTCAAGACTAAACATGAATATGTTACATTCATATGCATTTACAGATAGCTTTAGGTGCTACAGTTATCTAAAGGTCGAATTATACTTCTGCGTCGGTGTCCGTCCAATTTACGGATGGGCGGGGAAACAGATTCGGACGTACTGTTTTTGATTTATACTTTTCCGACGGCTGTGGGTGTTGAAAACAATTCACCGCCAGAACAGTAGGTGGAGCAGCGGTTTTTTGGTCGCAGACGAGCTACTGCGCGACCTCTTGGAGTGATAGAAGTCGTTGATTGTTTATCTCCCACCTCCCAGCTGTCACTAGCAAGACATGTGATCAAGAGCAACAGGTGTAGTCACATGGGTCTTTGAGACACACTGCATTTCAATGGACAGTTTGTCTAACGCTATATACTCACTTGAAAAGGCAAACTTATCTCCATCATGGTAGGTATTATTTGTGTGAAAAATAGTAGCAATCTATAACAAAATGATATGCTTATCTTACATACACTATAGAAACTATTAAAAACGATTCAATGAAATGAATACTATCTTATTTTCTTTGGTATTTTTGTCATATTCAGATTTGCAATGAGGATTGCTGGGTAATATGTATGCTGTTGTCCAATGTCAAGTCTCTATTTGATCATGTGACGAGACGATATGATAGTTTAGGCGCAACATCTGAACGTCAAGACCAACAAGCTGACTGGGCAAATAAATATCTGTGACAACGTGATTACAGGAGGCAAACTGGTATCAGGGAAGAAGTTAAAAATAAACTGTCATCTGGAGAGTTTAAAACAATACAAAACGAGGGGGAATCTACTGTATGGAGATATTTCTGATTAGTAGTCAACGCGGATTCTATGGATTAAACCTGGATAGTTGGGGGAGAGAGATGAACGTCAAAACCGACAAACTCTGTGCTAGAGATGCTGCAGAGGTGTGAAGCATCAATGTGTGAACCGGCTTCTCCCTTAAAACAGGTGGTGTGAAAGATTACCCGAGATGTGTGAGGGCCTTTGTGGGGGTTGCTACCTCAGAATACAATGCAAGTCCTTTGTTGTGAGATCAGAGAGAAGTTCATTATTAAACTGCGATTTGACCCTTTTGGTCAGACTTTTTGGAAATGTGGGAGTCCATTTTGGTAGATTTGTATCATTTTCAGAGTACATTCCACCTCACAGTATATATTAATATCAACTGCATTTGATTAAACATCACGAATGGATATTAACACATGACATCCATGAAAATAATTAGTTATGTGCATATCTAAGATATAATTAATAATGAATATTATACTGTAGCATAGCAAAATATGCTAATAATCCAATTTCAATGCATTTATATTCTTCTTATATTTGTTTAATGTTCAATGTCTTATAGTGTGTGACATATGCATGAATAATAACACATTGGTTTTGCCATGCTTTAGTAGTCTTGGTGGCCAAGTGGCCAACGCAGGCATGCACGGGATAGTAGAACATTGGGGGTGTGTTTGCTGATAGTGTGCGGCACACAGTGCATCCCTGCAGGCCCTATTGGCTGCCATCACACACACACACATGTGCCCATCGCTGCCTTCCAGTCCTTCCAGATCCGTAGCATAGTATGCATAAAAATGACACGTTATTAGGCCCTCGGAGCAGGTTACTGATGTATTATGAGTACAATTAATCACGTGTGAAGATACTGTCTCTTGCCAGTGGAGGGTGGCTGTATAGTCATTTCTGCCCTGTCATCACGTGTGTGCTGAGGACTTTGTGCATAGGATGTAGCTCAGGAGCATGTTTCATGCAGAAGTCCATGATGGCGTCATTACACACAGGATATGCTCAGCTTTTATGCAAGGTTCACTTGCTGGGTCTCTCTCCAGCTTTCACACACACACACACACACACACACACACACACGCAGCGCATACACTTACAACCACATATGCACATGCACAAATGTTGGTCATGTTCTCTCTTTTTCAATGCATTCCAATCCAGCAGCTCTGCAAATTTAGCTCTTCCACTCGAATAATCCCTGAACACTTGACAATTTATTCAAGCAAATGGAAAGCCCATCTCCTTTCAGCATAATCTTTGCCTAGCTTGTTAAAACTTGCTCTGTCCAGCTATAAACTCCTAAGAAATCTCTGTCAAATCATTAAAGGAATGAATATGGGAAATATATGTATATTTAATGTAATTTAAATTTAATTTAGTGACGTGCAGAATGTGTGTTCAGCGTTTTGGTTTAACTGCTGCTCCAATATTAACCACTTCACACGGTAGACACTATGTGAATGGATTTTTCTTCTGTAATACGTTAAGAGTAATACGACGTCAACATTTATCAAGGTATTTAGGGCACTTCATTTGTTCACGTGTTTATAACTTCAGACAGTAATTAGTGTAACTAGAGATGCATTTCCGCAAGAAAAATAAAACATCAGTAGAGGATTGCTAATCCTTGCCAGGCAAATGACAGATTATACAGCCCTAACACTACCCGTAGCTGGGTAGTAGGCCTATTTGCTCAACATGCTGGGCTGATACACAGCGTAAACTTAATGCCGATGTCTAACATCAGTTAGCATTATGCTAGTAGTTTGCCAGCTATGTCAGCTGTTATGTGATCATTAATGGACTGTCGGTTGATCGATAGTGACACACATGTTTAAATTCATAACTGACCTGTGCTGCAGTGTGTTAATGGCAATGTATGAGCATATATGTGGACACAAACTAACATTAGCTGATGTAAGCTGTTGGCTGGCACTGAGTACTAGCTATGCTAGCTAGTTGCTGAGAGGTTTGTTATAGCAGATATTACCTTGTCCCTTTGAATTTAACATTACAAAAGCAAAACACCAACTGGAATATAGGCTGTAAATAATCCACAGTGTTAGTGGTTTCTTCATTTATTTAAAAAAAATACAGCAGATCAGTGTTCATGAAGTGGGTTAAAATGTTAAAATGCACAATGTAAGATGTAAACGGTAATGTTAGTGCCCTTTGTCGCTATCGGCCAAGTTACGGTATGTTACCCTGTTAGCTGTTGGCTGGAGCTAGTTGATTGGCGGACTTAGTTATCGTAGATATTAAGTTACCTTGTCACTTTGAATTAACAGGAGCAAAACATCAGATGGAATGTAGATTGGTGGCTTCATTTATTTGAAAATTACAGCAGGTGAGCAGTGATTATGTTTGGATGGGTCAATTTCCTGCTCGCCCCAAAATATAAACAATGTGTCCCAAAAAGGTAAAGGTCAGGTTTTTCGCAGGTTTCGAGGTTTTTGACCAAAGTGACTTAGAAAAGCGTTCTGCTTTGGCAGGAAATCAAACTGGGGTCTACTGCTTGGAGGGCAGCAATGACATCCACTCTACCATCAGTAGGCCTACTTTATTACTTTAGTGCGTCACATACCAGAACATCTCAGAATTATAATTATAAAACAATTGGGTTCTATTGAATTATTTAGCTGTTTCTGATTGGACGACAGACGTTCCATGAGTTGGAATATCCCAGGACATCCCAACTCGGACTTTTCACAGCTAATAATAAATCACTCCGCGATGAAACATTCTATAGCACATTGATACAATTAAGCGATAACCGTTAATTCAAAGTTCTCATAATTCCAAAAGACGTTGACAATGGAACTATTTTTTGGTTGCGGAGAAACAATGGCGAAATAAACATTTTTGAATCAATAACTTCGTGTTTAAATGTTAATTGGTTGACTATAAAATTGTTTTATAAAAGCAATATAGTACTCGTGCGAGTGGGGTAGGTAAGGAATATTCCCACGGGTGTTGTTGCCTGCGCCACTCGGCCTCTGGCCTCGTGGATACGGCCGAACACCACCCGTGGGAATATCCCTTACCTACCCCACTCGTACTCGTACTATATTGCTTAATTATTTTATTTGCCAGCTATGGCAGCTACGGCTGGTCTTCCTACTGCAGCCTAAAGTTGGCAGAGCGAGTGACGGTACAATAGGCGAATGTTCCACTATTTATTTCAATAGGAAAAAGGAGGGATGGAAAATGACAATCACAAAAGAACAACAGTGAGCACTGCAACCATTTTTACAAGACCACTACATGAGAGCCGTGTCGATATCTCAAAAACGCTAGGATCAAAAGCGGCACCAAAAAAAAGGGGGTGGCAGATAAAACAGCAATTATGTGACTGAGCAATCACATTTATTATTAATTTTGATCTAGCATATAGACACTTCTTTAACCTCATAAACATGTAAATGTGAAATGCTTCAGTGGGTCAGTGACACCATCATCACATTACGAGCATGTACACGTCTGCTTGTTATGTTCAATCTTTCATCCCTCGTTTTTCACACATGACAGTGTGCCATTCTGTAAAAACATCCTCTCCGGTGTTCGTGTCATGGTTTCTGTGTAATTGTGATTTTTTTCTCTCTCTTTCGTCCTTGCTTAAGCGCAAGTTGCCCTTAGGGGGTTCTGTGTCTTTGTTCTACGCTAGAACTGTGGCTGCCATTTGTGTCATTCGAGACACACCTGCGTAACAAAAAGCCCACCTACGGCTGACAGAATTAGACGTCCTTACTAAACATATATTTTTTTTTATGTTGTAATGTGGACCTTTGCCATTACAACAACCAAACAGGGCACACTTATTTTGAGGTGATTTTTTTGCATACATGAGTACACAAAGTATCATTTGTTTTTGTCTTTTTTCATGGCGAGTACATTTAGTTGTTCGTTTGTGCACACAAATCCATACAGAGTAGCCTACTACATTTAAAATGTGAATGTTTCCCGAAGATTGGTCATGTAGAGATCAGAACAGAGCTCAGTCACACTTATGTTCTCTTGTGCCAATGGACCCAACTATGTCCCAAAATGCAATTTGTTTCTGCATAGCTCCCAAAGTTCACAGCGAGGTGGTTGACATGTAAAACGACGCCGCTGACAGCTCACGAGTGAAAGACAAAAAAAACAACAATGACGGTAACGCGATCCTTGATCCGCACATCATCACTCTCCCCGACAGCAAGGGATAGGGCAGACTCAGGCAGACACACAGTGATAAGCGAACAAGTCACAGAGAGAGAGAAAGAGAGAGAGAAAGCGATAGAGCACGAAGAGGGGTAAGAGCTAAAGGAGGTCAGTGAGTAGAGGGTCACACCGAAAAGAAAAAGTTAGGCGAGACAGGCTACTGAACTGACGGCATTATCTAGTCTGTCCAATCAAGCATTGTGGTTGAAGATCATTTCAGAGGCGCAGCAACGCAGCTAAAAATAGCCCGGGTGGAGGTGAAGGAGGAGACGGGGTGCAAGGTGTATGTGCATGTGTGTGTGTGGAAGGTGTAATCGGTGTGTGACCAGGCAGTCACTGCAGTGGTGTGGCGGCCTTCGACGTGCATAACGGAGCGGGGGTGGGGGGCTCTGGGTTGTGCCGCCGGTGCCCACTCCCGCTGTGCCAACCTCTGTCAGAACGCGCTTTCTCCTGCTGTGTGCCGGGAGACAGAGAGCCGCACAGATGGGTGTCAGCAGCCCCGGCTTATCAGAGTCCCCTTCACCTACGCCCACCACTCTCCTCTTCTGCTTCCTCTTTTTTTTAATGTTGAAACCTTTCTCTGTCTCTCTCTCCCTGTATCTCTCTCTCCCTATGTCTCTCTCTTTTTCTAGCTTTCTTTTTCTTTCTCTCTGTCTTTCACCCTGTCACCCTGTCTCTTTCCCTCCCTTCTGTCTCCCTGTCTCTCTCTCTCTCTCTCTCTCTCTTTTTCTCCCAGAGGCATTAAACTGAGCACGGGCTTGTTTGGCTCCGGTGAGCTCTGTGCCTGCGAGGCACTGCAGCCAGTAATACAGTCATGCTGCACTTCCTTATCAGCACACACACCGCTCTCCCAAAACAACTGCACTGGTCAGTGAAGGAAAGAAAATAAATAAAATAAAATACAATAAAATTGCAGCTCAGCTCAGCTCAAGTGAGGCATGGGAGAGAGAGCCCATGCACTGTTTGTGTGTGTGTGTGTGTTCGTGTGTGTGTGTTCGTGTGTGTGTGTGTCTGTGTATTTGCATGTGGCAATCTGTGTGGTCCTTGCGTTTTGGGAATGAGGGCAGCTTGGTGTGGATAATTTCTAAACAAGCCAACTGAGGAGAGAAGTAAAATACCTCCCCTTGCCCCCCCACCCCCCGAAACATAGACCCCCCCAGGGGAACAGTCAGCCATGGGAGGGAGAAGAGGTAACACTTGTCAGGCCAGTGTTTACATCAGCTCCAGGCAGTTTAGAGGGACGACATCAATTAAGACTGGGGTACACTACAGTGCGTTTGGATGGCACAGGGGTAGGGCCAGCTTTACTTTTCTTGCTTTCTTTTCTTTCTTCCTTTCTGTCTGTCTCAAGAGGGACACAGTTAAGATCTACATTCTCACTTCGGTATGATAGAAAGGAGTGGGGAGAAAATGACTTAATTGTTTTGACTTCATATGCCAGAGGGATACAGCAGGGACACATCAGCTCCGAGCTGCATACATTCCAAAAGCTCATCCGGCTAAGGAGGGCAACGACTCCACAAGCAGCGCATGCTACTAGCTAATGCATAACGAAGTTCTTTAACCCTCACGTTGTGTTGTATTCCAAAAATGTCCATCTTTAATAAAATTGTATTATTTTCTTTTATCTTAAATTCATGAGGATTGAACTGAATTCAATTAAATTTCATTTAATTTATATAGTGCCAAAACAATACAATTGTCTCAAGGAGCTTTATGGAGCCCAGGGCCTGAACCCCCTTAAAGCAAACAAAATGGCGACAGGGGCAAGGACAAACAGGAAGAAACCTTAAGCAGAACCTCAGCACATCTGCTTGGAGCCGTGACACCACTCACCCTACTTACTCGAATAGATAAAATAGATTATAGTAAGATTCATAAAGGTTTTTTTGTTTGTTGTGTCTCCGGTCACAATGACTGGCCTTTAAAATGAATGTCCAGGACTGTAATATTTAGAGTTTTATGTGTGAAAATAAATGGTAAAGTTGTCAGATGTCACATTTAATGCAGTCAGTTGGCTGTTGATATGAATAGGTGTGCATTTCCGTCATAAATCACACCTGCCTTCTTTGACCGAAGTGTTATTATGTTGTAAAATTACAAATTTGATCATGTATATTTTATGCAAATACACTGTTTAATACACAAAAAACTAAGAATCCTTATATTTAGATTTGCACTAGTTGTATGTATTTTAAAATATTTTGTGGATTTCACTTATTTTGAATAAAACCGAATGGTACAGCATCATTAAGAAGAAGCTTTAAAAATACATTTTATATAATTGTAAAGAAAACTGTCATAAAGAAAAAATATTAAATATCTGAGAGGACATTTAGATTTTTGGTGTGTTTTCATTCTGTGAAGCTGCAGGTGATGACAGGTTCACTGATAACCTTTAGGCCAGCCGTGCGGCTGATTCCCTGTGAAAGCAAAAGACGAGCCTCAGAGTTGATCACATGATAAAGGAATGCTGTTCAATCTACGCTAAAGGTCAAAAATTCCTCTCCAAACACACTTCCCAAAATAATAAACAGAGATGGGGATTGACAGCAATGAAGAATAAACAACCATCTGCCATTTAATATAATATATATATATTAGTGCTGTCAGTTTAACGCGGTATTAAGTAATTTTTTTATCGCGAGATTAACTCGATTTTTTTTATATAATTTTTTTTTTTTTTAGATTAACGTTTTTTTTGGCCTTGCAAACTGTGTAGTAGGCTAACGTTACGGTTTGAGTGAATGGTGAGCGCGATACGGCGAAATGGATGATAAAAAAAAGTTTACTTTTAAAAGTTGTGTTGTGCAAAAGAAGCGAGCTTCACTGTTATCTGAAAATGTCAACAGGCAGCTGGCTGAAAGCAAATAAGTAGTAGGCTTACCTTTTATTGGTAACCTAACTGTTACGGTTCATTGTTTCTGAAATAAGAGGCCTGACTGCTATGTTCCCAGCAAACTTGAAAAAAAGAAAATATTAAGCCATGGTTTAACTGCACTATAGGGTCCTTGTTTACCTGAAATGTGCACTTTATAATTTTATTTTGTACCGCCCTGTTTGGCAATGTTGGTTTTCAATAAAATAAAACATTTGCATAAAGCAAGCCAATCCACTTTTCCATGTTGATAAGGGCATTAAAATAAAAATAAAATGATGGAAAAAATTAATAAACGAAAGGACATTTAGAATAGATACAAATTTGCGATTAATCGCGATTCATTTTGAGTTAACTATGACATAAATGCGATTAATCGCGATTCAATATTTTAATCGTTTGACAGCACTAATATATATACTATATATATATGACCAATACTGACAATGATGTTGTGATTCAAAGAAGAAGAAAAGCATGATGTTGGAATTGCACAGAATAACAACTTTAACATGAAACTAGAGAGCATAGAAGGAATCCTAATTGAGGCTGAAGACTTGGTGTGGGAGTTGCCTTGAGATAAGACCGACAGTTCATGGCATTTCATCAGCAGTGAAACAGACTGACAGACAGTCCTAGGCCCTCTTCCTTTTCAGAGTCTACAATACTGCCATTGAGGATGCCCAGATGCTGACCAGCCTGACATGCCATCTTTAGAAGACAAAAAAAACATTGACTGAAAAGACATACAAAAACAGAGCACGCTATCATGGTGTGACTTTGATCAACAGACAAGGGGGAATTGCCAGAGATAGTTGCATGACAGGCAAGGCCATAAAACATTGAGTAACATCATCGGCAAGAAGAAAGGCATCTTTTTTGGCCTGGTTTCTGATGCAAGGGCCTGCACAACTTTTCAGCGTGTTGAATGGAAAGTGTAATTACCCGGGCCATTATGCTGTCCTTGTATTATTAGAGAACACTTGGGGTCTATTTTACTCATGAACGCCGGGATCGATCCAGAGTATGCACTGCTAAGGCATAGATTTTCTTCAGCCCCACTAATCTTTGCCTTGTATTGTGTCCTGAAGAGTTTAGTCACAGTTGAGTCCTCGCGGTTGTCTTTTGTGGCAGGGAACACGTGACGTGAAACCCTGCTATCAGCTAATGTCACACAATGTCACATCATGTCACACATATACAGTACATACTATAGATATGGTACAGGCCCATACACAAATTGTCTCCCTCACCTTAAAGTTCAAATAGTTGTGACATTGCGGTGCACCTTTAGAGTTGTCACAACTGTATTATCCAATTAAAACTGACATTTTACTGATTGACACTGTACATACCAAACTGGTCCCTTATTAGATACTTGCATGTAAAACCCTTTGTCTTACAAGCCAGTCTGCATTTTTTGGGTCCAGAGAACAAGGAGCGTTTTCCCCTTGTTGAGGCACGGGCACACCTGCAAGGAAGTTTAGCTTTGATGGTAGGCAATGGTGCAACTACAAGAACACAAAAAAAGCCCAGTTGAAAGAGTGTATGCTCTCATTACAAAGATCATGACGAATTTATGCAGCTTCCCTGTGGCAGAGATGTGTTCTGCAAAACACTTGAGGCAGCTTTCTTGCAGTGGTTTACTGTTAAGCACCTAATAAAATGAACAACATGTGGCTTAGATACGATCAATAATTGACACAGTTGAAAGCCCCCGTGGATGTGAAATGAGCGCAGTCATCCAGATAAAAAGACAAATTTTGGTCCTATTGACGCACAGATAAAATGCAACCACCAGAGCTTGAACGTTCTTGTATGACCTCGAGACAGAACAGGCAATAAATTATGAAGGATGTCTTCCATGTTCTTCCCTGCTAATTACAGTAATGGCTTTTACAAGTACAGTAGCACAAGATGGCAAACCCACAGTCCCAAAACCATTATCAGCACAACCACAGCATAAACTACTTCAAGTCCACAGATATTGACCAAATAAATAATATTAGAACAAAAGCTCTTTTATATTACATCTTGAAAAGAAGGCATTTCGGTAAACCACACAGTAGTTCTATTTTGGTCCAGAACATTAGGTCCTATGATACTGTAAACAGGGGACGAACTTTTAAGTTTTTACTTTTTCCGACTAATTAATTGAAGTTATTTAACTAATTAATTGAAGTTAATGAATTCATTAATTCATTTTTTTGACATGTAAAATAAATGGAGACCTGTCTTCTGCAAAAGTCAGGTAGAGTTCTGGTCCCTCAGTATCCTGTGCCATCAAAACAAGACTCACCTGATGAGGAATTTAAGATGATATGCAAAACTACATTTGTACACCAATGCAGTATGCATATAAAGTTGAAAGCACGAGGGAGAGGGAGAAAGAAAGGATGGCTTGAGAGACAGATAAAAAGAGAGAGAGAGAGACGGAGAGAGATGATTTGAGGGAGACATGTTTGTAAGCGATGACGTTAGTAATAGACCACGTTATGTAGAAGCAAATGCAATGTACTTGTGTACTGAACCGCCAAAGTGGCAACATGCTGTGCTGCTAGCTCTACCCTTTCTCCAGAGGCAGAATCAGCTTTAGCTATCCGCTAGCAGAAGCAGATGAAATGGAATCTATACACTGAGATAGATGATTATCTACCGTTTTATATAGTTTCAAACAGGAGAAATGTGTAACTGTATATGATCATTAATTTTACTTGGCAGTGTATCCAAAGACATGTATTGTCTTCAGATATTTACCATTTGGGACTATGATTCTGTTCCAGTAGTTGCATTTAGCTCTAGTGTTGTGTTGAATAAGGTCGTGAAATATATTGAAGCCAAGTGATTTTTGTAACACAAAGAAAACAGTTCAAATCTATTATCAGCACAATCCACAGATAAACAAATTGCATCACCTTCTTTGACAACGGGTTCATCTTCTCTCAAAATTAAAGGAAACTAAAACACAGATAAACTTCCCATGCTTTTTCTTTTTTGACTTCACAAGCTACAGAGCATTAGTCAAATTAATGTCAAATATCTAAAAATTCCCCACCAATGACCTAAATAGCGGAAAGAAAGAGTTTTTCTCAACCTCTGTCCTTGTTTGGATATGGAATCTTGAGGCACTGCAGCAGAACTCGGAGAAACACACCCCAGAATTTGACAATTATCAGCTGAAGGGAGTGTGAGAAAGAAAGAAAAGAATTTACTGAAATACTGCAACTACCTCCGTACTCTGGAATCATCAAAACCTGGTGGGTTGTAGCATACATCTGAAGTATAGACTCAAGTGCACAGTAGCCTCCAGCACTTATTTTCATACAGAAACACCCCTACTGAGCATTTCAAAGATGTGTTCTCTGAGCTTTGTCCTTCTCCCTGCTAAAATATTAACCAGGCACAGTGATTTACACACTGGAAATTAGGAAAGCATTTCCTGAAAGTGAACATTGTTTTGCACTTTGCCTCAGTCGTGTCACGCGGCACGTCGGAACGCATTTCTCGACAATCCAAGACGTCCGTTTTTCGCTCCTCGCAAGCAGAGGAGGGCCCTCAGACCCTAACCCCTGCCAGCCCCTTATCTAAACCTTTATTTTAACCTCTGCGCGGGAGACCATGAAGTTCAATTCAAAACACATCAATTATTCCTGCTCAAGGAGTGTTGGTGGAGGACCCTGCTGCCACTTAAATGATGGGGAGGATAAGAATACTGTGAAGTGGAAGGGAAGGAATTATCTCTGCACTCATTGTTGAGTGGTAATTAAGAATGCCAACGGAATAAGGAACGCTGGTGGGACGAACAGGAGGAGAGGGGGTGTGTGTGTGGGGGGGGGAGGTGCATAGGGATGGCTGGTGGTCGGATGATGGTTTGCATGACTGTATCCACAAGTGCTTGACATGCCCCTCTTAGCTCTGGCAGTGACAAGCTGTCAAGGGCCAACATGTGATGCTAACACAAAGGATTTCCGCCAGATCCGTGTTGCTGTGTCTATTTTTAAGTATGTTAAAACCCTCTCCATGACATGCACAGTATGACAAAAAGAGTTTGAACATCTCTCTGGTAATGGTATAGGCTATATAATGTGTAAGCTGTAGCCAAGATACTTTCTAGGGTCTGAAAAATCCTGTACTTATGAACCCAGATCACATAATCACACCTCATACCTACTGTAATCAACCTATAGCAGCCATTGTGTTTAACTCACAGACAGTAAAAGGTGTCACACTCAATATAGTGAATCTTTATTTACAGTTTCTCAAGAATGTATCTGTACCACGTTAAAGGCACACAGACATATAAATGTGATAATATGTACAAGTATGTACAGAATAAATAGTTTAAAATCTACACTGGTATAAAATAAAGCTATGGTGCTCTTACATATACAGTACAACATTTTCAAGGCTGAATATACTTGGTTTCCCAACCAAATAATGATGTGAAAATACATCCTGGACAGGACTCATGCTGTGAGAAAACTGTCAGATAGCATTTGTATATGCAAAATCATCATAATTAGCATTATAATACAAACCAGTAACGATCCTCCAAAGGTATCTTTCAAAAAGAGAACGGATATATTATTTTTTTCCAAAGGACATTTGATTGTCATGCACCGTCTTTAAAATGACATTTCTGAGAATTGCAGAAAAGAGTGTTCTTATTATAATTACAGAGCTGCTAAAAAAAAGAGAAATCTGAATTTTGTTATAAAATAAGTGCTTTTCTTCTCTCAGAGACAGAGCGGTTATTGAAAAATAAATAGATTTCACAGACGAACCACTCAGAATAAAAGCAACAGAAAAAAAAACCTGATAACATGAACACAATTTAACATACAGTATTCATGAATAAACCATATGAATGAGCTTAACACCAACCAATGAGGTTTTACATCTGCATGAAGGTTGGCATTCTATGGACTATGTGGCACATGCGCATTATGGCAAAACTTAAAAACTTGAAAAAGTGGGGACAGGCAGAGTGCATGGAAAACTGGACACTTGCCAGAAGTTGAATGTGATGACACCATGTATCTACTTACTCAGCTACCACTGACAGGTATTAGGGCTAAGTGTCTCTCGGGAGCACTGCACTCTCAGAAGGAGAAGAACAACAATAAATTAAACATTGTGTCTGCCCCGTATGGCTTGGGAGGCACGAATTACCAAGCCAAAAAAAAAAAAAAAGTCAAGAACTTTCAGGTAGTACAGTTTAACCACAGAATAATTTAGAAAAGGCACTTGAAGTGTTAAACATGAAACCAAGAAATTAAATTTATATATTTTACATATTTTCTTTCTTTCTTTCTTTGTTGTTACCTCACTTGAAAGCTGTTTGGTGCTCCAGTACCTCTAAATAGTCAGGCTCCGTATGAAGGTTTGCTTTGAGTTCAAAGTATTCATTTTTAGTCTGCTCCACCATGACCTTCCTGGGCCGGGAGTACATGAGTGTCTCCATGAGTTTCAGCTCCTTGTGGTGCCCAGGGACCTGCATGTCCACCCCTGGCTGCAGCTGAGAGATGTTCTTCCTGAGGTACTCTGTGATGCTGAGCTGCTGGAGCTCTCGCTCCCTATCCAGGATGTTCTTGTACAGCGAGCTTGTGTCCCCCAACGTCACAAACTCAGTTGGGTACTCCGTCATGGCCTTGAACTTCAGATTGGGTCCAGTCAGAGTTGAGTGGCTCTCTTTGTCTAGGATGCTGTGGCACATGTGGTGCTTGGTGTCGTCATGGTCATACTCGTGCTCGGACTCGTGGTCTTTGTGCTGGGCGCAGTACGTAGGGTTCCGGCACACCTGGATGACCGGGCTGTGCGAGGTCTCGTCATACATCCCCGTGGCGTGACGCTGAGCCACGTGGTGGGTGGTTTTCTGGCCATACATGCTGTAGTGGAGGTGGATGGGGCTGCTCTCTCGCGGCTGCTCCTCTGCCTGCTTCTTCTTGGTCCTCCGGCGTCGGCGATGCAGCGCGTAAACGGCCACGCCGGCAGCACAGAAGATGATAGTCAAGAAGAAGACGAGCAGGCTCAGTATCAGCACAGACAGGGGGACAGTGTCCATCAGGGAGTCAAAGAAGCCCTGAGCTTGGCGGTTTGGTGTGATGGTTGTTGGGACACCGTCTGTATCGGTGGGCAAGGAGTAGTACGTGACGAGGCCGGGGCAGAGGACATCGGTCCTTAGGTTTTTCAGGTCAGCCTTGGCCACCTTCTTGGGCGTGTGGCACAAGATGGTGCCCATGATTGTATCCTTGTCCAGCTTCTCAACCCACTGCTTGAGGCTGACTAAGTCGCAGGTGCAGTCCCATGGGTTATCCTCCAAGTAGATCTGCTCAAGGGAATCAAGCTGGTCGAGCACATTGCTCACGGGCAGGTGCATGAACAGATTCTTCCGAAGGTTTAGTTTCGTTAGGGGCACATTCCGGAATATCTGTGCAGGAAGTGTGCTTAACATGTTGTTATTTATGGACAGCAGTTTCAGATTTGGCAATGGATTGAATGCGCCTGGTTGAATGTCTTTAATTATGTTATATTCCAAATAGATGTACTCAAGGTTGTGGAGGCCGACAAACATAGTTGGAGACAACTTCTCTATTCTGTTGCCATTCAGGTACAATTTCTTTAAATTGCTCAAGCTGAGAAATGTCTCATTCTCTACATAATCAATTTGGTTGTTTGCCAAGTTTAACAACTCTAGGCTATCATATGTTACAAAGTCATACTTCAAAAGCCTTTGTATCATGTTTCCAGTCAGAACGAGTTTGGTAGGGCTTTGTTGAAGTACTCCTAGATCAGATATCCTTTGGATGCCTCTGTCTTGACAGTGGATTAAAAAACCAGCAATGGGATGATTGTGACAAGAGCACTGGGGCATGCAAGATGTCTCGGGAACTTGAGCTGGTGTTGGAATCTTTGCGTCATCTTTGGCCTCGGGTATTTGGGCAACTTTAGACGACGGTGTCACCACCATGTCAAGCGACTTGGATGGCTCTTCAAGGTTGATGTCCGCATGGGACGGGCAAAGCACATCACGTTTTACCTTCGTCAAAATACTCCCCCGGAGGTGGAGGGGGTCACTGCACACCACTTCGCCAATGAACGACTGCGACCGCATGTTCTCTATCCATATTTTCAGGTACAGGATCTCGCAGTCGCACACCCAGTTGTTGTCCTCAAGCAGAAGCTCCATGATGCGTCCAATGTGTTCAAGGAAGCCAACGTAGGGTAATGTCTGCAACCGGTTGCCGCGGAGATCCAAGTGGGTCAGAGGCACGAAGCGGAAAATGTTGCTGGGAAGGAACTCGATGGCGTTGTCGTTGATGATCAGAACTTTGAGGCGGACGAGTTTGCTGAAGGCCCCAGGCTCCACAACTCGGATGAAGTTTGTGTCTGCCTGGAGGTACTCCAAATTCACCAGGCCCTGAAAAGTGTCCTCTCTCAGCATGACCAGAAAATTGCTGTTGATGTGCAGTTTCTTCAGAGACCCCAGGGCGGCGAACACTCCTGGATCCAGCTCCTGAATGCTGTTGCCACCCAGGTGTAAAGTGATAGCATTCTTGAAGCCGTCCAAGTCCTCGGCTTGCAACTCTACCAGGTCGTTTTTGTACAGATTCAAATGGAAAGGCAAGGCAGACGGCACTTTGATTTGCGATATCCTGCTGATGTTTCGCTTCTCGCAATTCATGTGTAAAACTCCGTCTCGCTCCTCGCAGAAACACAGCGAGTCACAAGATCCACCCGTTGTGGTTACAGGGACCCCGATGTCTTGCAAACTTGCAAGAGTGAAAAATGAGCTGAGAAAAATGATGCAGGCCAGCATTTTCTCTTCTGTGTCTGTGGAGAGAAGAAAGAAAAGGAGTGTGTGAGAGAAAGAAACAAATACTCTGAACAACATTTTAGGGAAAGGACAGTGGATAAAAAAACCAACAGCCCTTTTATGCTTTATAAACTGCTTGGGACAAGGATGGAATAGAAAAAAAAGACATTATAAACACTGACAATGTTTAATGAGTGATAATTATGGGCACCCTTTCCACTACACAAAGATGCAATGATTCACCACACCCACTCCCTTCTGCTTCTGTGTGCTTAAATTAGATTCATTTAATTTCAACTACTTGATACCAGACCAGTGCAGGCAAAATATTGCAATCAAGTCACTCAACCTTCACTGCTGGTTTCCTAATAAGTGACTAGAGTTATGAGGTTAACAGTCCTCGCAATGCACTGTTAGATAAAGAGAGATGGTTTATACATAAACAAGCAAATTTTTGAAAGTGCTCTTATCTGTTTTTTACTGAAACAACAGGGTGCGATTTGTTCTGCGCAGTGCTCATGTTTGTATATTCTACTTTTGTTGTTTTCATGAATAAAAAAGAAAACGTCTATGGCTCTATTTTTTTATTCTTGGGAACAGGAGACAGTTTGGTGGCAGGGAGAAGTTGCAGCATGGCTTGTTCAGATTGATTTCCCCTCTGAAATCAAACATTGATAGGTCGCGTTCATCATCTGACAGCTGGCGGGATCACACAATGACAGCTCTGGGCATCGCTCGTGTTGAAAGATGACACTTATCAAAGTTCCCTTATTCACTGCTTTCAGCTGAAAAAGGCTTCGATAAATAAAGTAAGATGAAAAAGGACATGAAAACACTGACACACACACACACACAAACACACACATACACAAACCACATGTACAAATTCACACGTATACAGAAAGAAATGACAAATTACTACATCTCACTCTAGCTGACGACCACTGGGAGATAACAAATTCCTACTCCTATTTTCAGCCCGATGTGTGGCTTATAGGGAAGAGACTCCAGCTCCATCAGAAGCCAGTGAAGCCTAGAATTGCCCTCTCATGCATGCAGGCAAAGGCTAACTGATCAAAAAGCATTTACTGCACTAGTAAGTGATCACAGTTTAAAGCAAAGGAGAGAAGGAAAAGGGGGATGAAAAGGAAACAAGAGCCAAGACAGCATCACTGAACGTGTGAGCATTCCTTGACAACATGTGAAAAGCAGATCAAATAAAGACATGGCGGCCATGGTCTGGAAGGGTAATGTAATAGGGGTTGACCAACATGGTTTCTTTCAGGGCTGATATGATAATGATTATTTGTGACAAAAAGAGAATGCTGACCGATATTTCAGTGCTTTTTCTTATTCCAATGTAGGCAACAGTACCGACAACATTTGCCATTACAGATTATGTGTGAGGGTCAAATTTGTGCTGCAGTGGGTGTGCGAGGGTGTGCACATTTGAATGAGACTGTGTAAAAGGGGGCTCGAATCAAACCGTATTATTATTTTGCCTACGCAACAGTGCCTATCGTTATTTCAAAAGGACTCAATTATTGAAGGAACGAAGGATAGCAATCATTGCATAAAAAAGGGCAAATTGATACATCATTTAGGCTGCATTTTCATCATGAAGGATGGAATATCAAACCTTAAAACTTTTTCTGAGGCTGCGGGGAGATTCTATGAGCCCATTAGCTCATAAGTAATTTATGTGAAAAGTGGACAGCTCATACAAAAGAAGGGTACCGTGCGGATGGACTTTGATAAAGTTAGCAAACATACTGTGAAGTGTTGCATATTTTGATTTTAATAACTCGACATCCATGATGATGATGAGACCAAATCATGACACATCAAAGCAGCAAACGTTTATTTTCAGCTTATAATGTAACGTTCCAACATACAATGCAACTGCAACGGCTTCAGCCAAATGTTATGTCGCAAATTTGGGCACATTTTGGCTATGTTTTAAATCGACCTTCAATAAAATATTAATTTTAGATGTACGCATTGAAGTGGTCACTCACCAGGAGACCTAGACCTAGAATTCACTATAGCTTGCCTGTGTTTTTTAGCACACAGGTTACTTACAACTGGACAGACACTGTGCAACTTTTCTCAGTCGCATTACATGTGGTAACTCACACTAGACGTTTCAATCTGGCTTTCCGCATGGACAAAAACTCACGATTGCTGTGCTCACACTGAGGGGAATTCGGACCAAAATTGCTGATCCAACCCAATCGTTCGGAATGCTGGAATGTTAATTGTTCAGGCTTTTAATCGGGCATTGTGACCGTTCTCAAACTGCATTAAAAAACGACAACTGATCTGACGGGAATTAGGCCTGATTCTAAAATTTGCAGAGGCCAACTGAATCGGGGCTAAAATCGGGCCAAAATGTTACAGTGACCAATGTAATTACGTTGTCACTGGTAATGGTGTACCAACAAGTATGTGCCTTGTGCCGTTCCGAGTGTAGAGATACTTTTCTCTGCTCTTCCACCGCACCACCATAAACCCATACTCATTTCACTTCCGGTTTTGTCAACAACACAGTGGGGGCATTGGCAACAAACCTCCTTATTTCTTTCATATTCCAAACTTGGTTTTTAGCGTAAATGCTGACAACTAGCCTAGTGCAATTTGGCTAACGGTTACTGGAACTTACATCCCATCCTTGTTTCCAGCAGGGCGTCTGAGAAAACGTTTGATTTTCAAGGTCAGATAACATTGTCTGCCTTGGCCAATGACCACATTTTGTGGAAAGGATGTCAGCCATACCAATAGCATGTTTTGCAGACAAAGGAGATGGGTCAAGATAGCACGCGCATTGCTTTTTAAAGTAGTTTTTTTTCGGCCTCAATAACGATCAGATCATCAGTCAACCCCTTGTGTGTAATCCATTCAACACAGAGACTCATGTCCATCTCTTCACCACATCAAATTCCTAACACACTGAACTCTATTCAAAATCAGCTACAATCATTTAACTTATCTCTTTCTTTTTTTTCTTTTTCTGTTTTGGGCACACGAGAAGTGACTGTTATGCACGCTATGTAGGGTGCAGCTGAATTGCCTCAAGGGAGACAGTGGAGACATCAGTCAGAGGCGTCTACACCTCTGCATCACTGATACTTAGCCGGCACGCCATTGAGTCCCCCCGCTTAGTTGATCAGTGAGCTGCCACTGTGACGCCAGCATCGTAACCACATCAGACAAATAGAAAAGGAAGCAAATCCCCCCTCTGAGAATCCACCCGTGGACCAATGGCTCAATGGTTGTTACTCTTATTTGTTTCTGGGTGACTTGCCTCCGGCTTGTATAGAGGACAGCAGGGATGACAGTGCGTGCAATTAAAATGCACTTAATTGAACCGAAATTTGTGTTTATGAACGTAATGCAGTCCCACTGTCACAGAGAAGTGCCCATTTTTTTGTCACTTTCAAGGAGTTGTGCAAAGCTCTCTGGCTATGCAAATTTCTCTCTCCCCCACAAATGGGATTCTGAGCTGCTGATTAGTGAGCTCCGCTCCCTTGGATGAGCATGTAACCTTGCCAAATCACTATACTATGTTGGAGAAAAACAAGGAAATGGACTGGCTGGCAGCGAAGTTTTTCTCACAATTACTGCGCACGCCACTAAACAACTTTCCCCCTGTCATTGGAGTCACCTCAAGATGGTCAGCCATTGCAAATCAGCCCACTGAAAGAGCGTTGTAATTTAATTGGCTCCGCAGAAAGAATATTCATAGAGGAGAAAACTGTGAAGAAGTTCGACATTGCACGAGACTGCAAGAAGAACAATGCATATCCCAGGGGGGGATTTCGTCCCGTGCCCTGTAGTTCACTATCCATTATGCATTGAGGTAATAATGGCTAACCATAGCGCGCAGTTAGAGGATGGAGGAGAGGCAATAACAGGCAGACTGTTACATCAGAACCTGTCAGCTGCGAAAACCAGCTCCCACGAAGCCCCATCTCCACTCATGTGGACGCTATCCTGCACACAGATGATCTCCTATTTAAAGATTTATGCAATGAACCCAGACCACTAAATGACCCAATGAACACTGATCGTGACAAAAAAAAAAGAAAAGAAAAAGAAAAAAAGAAAGGGAAAGAGAATTTCTTCAACATAGCACACAGCAGCCACCACTGAAGGGGCCTTCTGGTTTTACACTAAGCACATGGATGTGCTAATAATAGGCCAGTGGGCACGGGCCTTCTGTGGGGAGGCGACCAGGATTAAGCCAGCGTGCCTTCCCCGACGCTCCCTTAAACGAATGTGCAATGATTATTTCACAGGAATTAGCTGTCAGATCTGTGGGATAACATGAAATATGCTGCGTGAGACAGACATCAGATGCACCTCTCTTTGCAAATGAATCCTGCGAAACAAGGGGGGGGGGGGGGGGGGGGGGAGTACTTTCATCCCCCTCCCCATCTATCCTGCCATCTCTTGTCCTAGTCCCGTCCGCCATCCTCTACATCTTCACTTCTTTTATTTTTTTGTCATTTGTGGCCTTTGAGAAGAACACAACCACTGTTCATTCAGCCTGGGCCCAAATAAATGTATTCCCTCAGTGCAAGGAGCCTTTTAAAAGGTTGTCTGATAAGGACTTTGGCGAGAGTGTTGCATGTGCTGAAATAAGAGACCTTTAAATAATAAAAGACACATGACTTGTTAAAGCGTTGTCGTACTGTAGAGGCAGCCTTTGAGGTAAATGGCACGAGGGGGAGCAGCAAGTGGCAAGCAGGTTTGACAGGGACGCCAAGTCAAGGCCGGCTGATACCGTGACGCACAATTCAGTCAGGTACTTTATATGGCAAGTGAAATGAACTCCACCACTTTGCCTGCCAAAACATCCTTACCTTACCCAACTCCCTATATCAAAACAAACTCGAAAAGTTTCTGGCATTATGAGCAATTCTAATTGGTATTCCATTCAGGCTGACAGACAATTATCTAGTGTGAATCAGCAACAAAATTATAGTTAATTCTATTGTCTCCATCTACCATGGTTAAAAGTGTTATTTCGCAACATTGCTCTGTTCCAAGAATCTGAGATGATAGATGCGTGGTTTCATGACAAAGGTGAAGATTACAGTCTTTAAGACGAGGCTCTGAGCAAGTCCTTTGATGTCTGTAATCGGGCTTTGCGTCAGCCACACAGTATTTTCTAAAGATAGGCTGGCATGCTCTTGCCCTTGAGAAGCATCATTCAAAAAATAAAAGTGAAGAAATCCCACAACAGCAGCAGAGAGAGATCATTATCAAAACCACCAAACTCAATAGAACACACCTTCTGTGTGTTAATCAAAACTGCCTCTCTTGTGTGTGTTATGTACACATTACTGCCTCTCTGTCTCACTTTCAGTCTACATTGTGGTCGCAGGCGAGCAGGCAGACAGACAGACAGACAGGCAGGCAGTCTCTACAAGGAGGTAGCTGACAGTGTTCGGCTGATGGTTGTTCTGCTGTGTGCCAGGGTGGAGGGCGAGGGGAAGAAGACTGCAGCCTTGGGGGCTGAGGGTCTAGGGGACTGGGGAGGGGTTGGCAGGCAGCTGGGCTATGCAAAGCAAACCAAGGGGCAGAGAGGGAGGGCAAATCAGCGATGCTCAATTATGTCATGCACTAATCGGAGCTCTGCAGATGGCCCCTGCAATGTTCCCTGGCCAATTAGTGTGTGACAATATGCCTGCGCTGTGGGCAGAAAATGATGTCCTTACCCTGAGGGGATGCCACTAAACCCAGAGAACTGTGTGCATTCCTTGAGGAAGAAGGAGGAGGAAGGAAAAAAAATAACACAAATAAAAATAAAAACACCCTTCTCCCAACATACTCGAGGGAAACTCCATGCCTCCTGTGCATTGACAGAAGGTCACACCACTCCTGTTTAACCCCGAACATGCCAGGGAGGAAGAGTTGTGTTGAATGCCTCTTGCGTAACCTGGAGACTCTACCTGAAGGCTGACTTAACAATGTCAAATATGCTCATCAAAGTATACAAAACACATTTATCTTAATCTTATCTTATTTACGATCCTCTGACTTACACTATGTTCAGACAATTACCTTCAATATTTACAGTAATATAAAGGCGTGTGGTAGATATTGTAGAAATACAATGTAATAAAATGCAGTGACATGAGTCAAACAAAGGATGTTAGATGAGTGGAGTGGTTTGTTCTTTTTTTGTGCTAGGAAAGTGTGTAAGATGTGCCTGACAGAAATCGTTTTACAACATTGATGTCTTAATATTTGTGCAATGGTGATATGTAGTAGTCTACTTATATGTGGTGTGTGTGTTTCTTTCTCTCTCTCTCTCTCTCTCTTTCTCTATCTCTCTGTGTGTGTGTGTGTTTGTGTGAATGTACGAGGGACAGAGAGAAAGAGAGAGAGAGAGAAAGAGAGCATGGACATTTGCGCAGTTTTGCCATTTAGCTGAATGACTTCTGTGATCAAACAAGAATGGCTTAGCCTAAGAGCACCGTTTAACTGTGGGTACGGAACTTGGTCTCTGAATCATACATGTTTGCATTTGAAATAGCACACCAAAACCACTTCCCAAGAAAAATGCAGTAAATATAATAGTAATATCCTCACCGATAAATTCATATGAAGTTGAGCATATTCTTGATTATGGCGCAATGTTTTGTAATACGTCAAATCACTCCCCAGGGGTCACTTGGTTGTCAGTTGAAGTCGTCATGTTGCCCCAAGTTAGGTATCTGTCCTGTACCTGTACAGTAACCGAGGCAAATATTATGTTTACACTAAGGTAGGGCACTGCTGGGAGGCTAATGCATGATTATATGTATGACATATATACCACAAATTCAAACATACACCTTTCCGATTAACTTTTTATGTCTCGAGTACCGATTAAGAGGTACTACATAACAACGATAAATGAAGGAATCTTGATGAAAATGGATGTCCTGAGACACTATCGGTAAGTTACTGAGTGAGAGGAAAACCTTCATGAGCCCAATTGCGAGCCTTGACATGTTTGGCTTTCTGAGACGCATAGGCTGGATGGTTATGTCTTGTTCGGATTACGGGTAGTGGCTGAGGCGAAATTCTCACCGGTGAGTTCAAAATACTGCTAATGAAAGATAATTTCAAGCCCTCAAGGTTGACTGAGTTTACTCGTAAGGGGCACTTACCCAATGCGCCGCGCCACAGTCAGTAGTTAATCCAGAGACTGCTTGATAGAGCACAAACGATAATGGTGCATTTCAAAAACCGCATGAACAAGCTAAAAGAAAGAAAGTTCTTTGCGGTCCTCCGTCTTCAAAGATAACCATAGCCAGATACGCCCGCGTGCGAGCTGAGCATCACACACTATAAAAAAGTCGCATACATTCTCCTTGTGTCAAACTATCCAAATGTCCTCCTTTGGACTCGAACAATTCACGTTGTCTTCAACCGAACTGTGTGTATTGCGAAAATTTGACCTCACTTATTGATCATCCCCGTAAACTCCGGGTATTTAGTGGTCCAGTTCAGCATTGATATTCAGAAGCGGTCCTGCGTCCGTCCACTTCCTTTCACTTGACAAGCCGAGAGACTGCCAACAGCTACTAGGTTAGGCAGACGTGGAAACAGAGACTTCTTGGCTTCTGCCTCTGTCCATTAGCCCCTGTCGGTGTGCATGCTCTCGCACCACGGAGCGCTCCCCCTTTGCTCGGCTCCTCCTTCCACACACACAGTGGCTAATTTACCGGGAGTGTAGACACAAACCTATCCTATCACACCAAGTAACCGTGTCTATTCGTTTCGCGCTTTCATACGTTTCTTTTGTGTGGAGTAATTAGTTGACATTAATTATTTTGAAGCTTACAGAAGGTACACAAAGTTTGTCTTCTTTTTGCACAGATGTCTGCAACGTTCATCCATCCCGTGTTTGCCCAATATATATTAACATTTGAGCTTAGCCTGCACTAAGCTTAGGCGTTCTGATGGTTCCTTCTTCATGGTGGTATTTTGCGCTTTATGTCAAATGACATGGTTACTTCAGAAACACTGTACAGTTTTGAAGGACAAGTTCCACTGGTGGATCACTGGTCTCTTCGTGTTTGTTTATGACTATATCTGTCAAAGGTTACTTTTACAGTAAATAATTCAGTCCGCAGCAAGATTTACATAGCGCACTTAGGGCTG
Organism: Clupea harengus; assembly: GCF_900700415.2. NCBI lineage: Eukaryota > Metazoa > Chordata > Actinopteri > Clupeiformes > Clupeidae > Clupea > Clupea harengus. The sequence goes on from NC_045172.1 coordinate 14,751,059, forward strand.
CACCTCCTGCCTGAGCTACACTCATCAAAGTAACATGCATTTATTGTTTGTCCTTAGCCACAATAGTGACCTCTACTTTGATTCGTAGTGCCAGAATTTATCAGTGATAAGTGGCATGTGGTCCATCTCCTGACGTGTGCTTTCATTCCATAAAATTGTGTTATATGGGTGGCCCAGAGTGCTGTTTTGCTAGTGTCTATGAAAAAGGGAGAGAAATAAAGCAGATGCCTGTTTTCTTAACTTGCCCTGAATCCAAGGGCCTCACACATTGTTGTATTTATATCACAGTTTTACAGTGGGGCAATGTAGCATATTTAAGTCACATTTTATATTGCACTGCACATGTTGTAATAACAGTTTTAAGTACAGTTCAGTGGTGGGTTAGGTCAAGGGGTTCTCCTGCTGGCACAGATAACAAACACACTTCATACTAAAATGTATAAACCGTAAAATAAGAAACAAGTGAAGCTGTTGGGAAACATTTAAGCAAAAGTCTGGGGAAAGTCATTTTGTTTTGTTCTGGTTGGGAGAAAGCTATGATTCGACTCAGAGTGCTGTGTGGGATCCGCCCTCTGCACTACTTGTTCAGGTTAAATTTGGGTATATGTAAGAATAGATTATAAATGAGACATTAGGCATTGATAATAAAGGCGTAACAGGGCACTTAATAATATAATTACAATGTACCAAATATACTGTACCATATCAATATATATATTGATGTATATCAATATAAAGTGCACACTCATTCTAAACATTTTCCATGTAGCTAACCACATTCTGATCTTGTTGGTGAGGAAACTCATGCAAGAACCAAATTAGGGCTGGATGATTGAAAGCCATTTGTTGTGTTGTATTTCGCCACAAAGTATGTACAGTAGTTGGTGTGTAGTCAGTTGTGGAAGCATGTAGCTACTAATGTAAAAGATTGAGTTCAGGCTATGAATTTAGGCTGTAGACCAGGTAGCATATTAGACCACCAGATGCACACTGCTGTGAAATACCACCTCCCTTATTTTCTGAGCTAAGCTTGCCTATGAAACCTGTCCTGTATTTCCTGTATTTGCCTATGAAACCTGTCCTGTAGTGCAACAGCAGTGCACTAGGTTAGTAATAAAATGCACTGATACTGATTAGATTTGCTACTATACCTGCATAAGATGTCATTTTCAACAGTAACTAGCCTAAATTATTTAATCAAAAGTTGGTTTCGTGCTTCATTTTACCAAAATTTAGTCTGCAAATAATATTGTTTTCTAAGGAGTTCTGCATGACAGGAATGGCATAATTCCACCAGCACATTGTTCAATGTCGACTGAAATCAATTATATGTGTCTCTTAAAAGCTTAAGCATGGCCCGTTTACTTGGAACCGGCATACTGCATTTGAAGCCTGAGGCGCAGAGGTGAAAATCCTGTTTGACAGATATATTATTTGCAAGTGCAAAAGGTGGACGTGAATTTGCAAATAACAAATGAGGTACAGTGAGTTACTGTCTCTCTCTGCTTGGCTTTGCACTCTTGGCCATTTGTGTATCCAATTTAATGCTGCATTGTTACGCAACATCCAGATTTCTCCCTTTCCCCCCTGTACATTCCCATATTAAGTACACTTAAATTATTTGTGTCTTCTGTCTTGCTCAACCAAAAAAAAAAAGAGCACAGGAAAGTATCTACCAAGAATAGATCACTTAAGAGTCTTCTTACCCCGAAGGCATACTCAGAACGAACATTGACACTACAATATGTTCTTGAGAGTTAAGGAGTAAAAGCTGTCCATTGTAATATGTCATACATTCCTTGTCACTGATGAGCATATACGAATGTTGCAAGTTTTGTACCCAGCATGAGATATCAAAGTATTTATTGTGACCATTACCAGGACACTAAACTTTGAAATGGAACGATACAAAAAATATATAAGGAGAAAAATATCAATAACATTTACGGTAAAATGTTGCCATCCTGGTGGTCTATCTCTACCTTCTTTTAGGTAACCTTATGAGCACACTGTAAACCCACTATGATGTTCTACAACCAATACTTTGAAATGCTGGCTACTCTCTCCATTTTTAATCTCCATCAATTGTGTATGGATCCTTGAGTGTATGTATGCCACATTTACCCTAATACAGTATATACTGACTAATGTATGTATGAATTCATCTGCTTGCTTCTGATTCGTTCTGCTCCTCCTCCCTTCTCTCTCAGCTGGCCGTAGGAAGATAGGTCTGGGTCTTGCTCTAGGTTTCTTCCTGTGAAAAATGTTCCCTGCTACAGTCACCTAAGTGCTTGCTCTAGGGGGATCAGGCTTGAGCTCTGTAAAGCAATTTGAGACATTTTTTATTTGTTATTGGCACTAAATAAATACAATTGAATTTAACGCTGGATGTAATATATAATACATAAACTGAACTCAATGACAGTGATGTACTTTGGAACAGACTGAATCTGATGGATCGTGATGTGATGCCGTTTTTTCGCTTTATCACATTGTTTTTTTGTGTCAGGATGACAAATGTACGTATTTGGAATCTGTTATGACTGTTGAATGGCGAGCTTATGTCAGTTGTACAATTCAGAGTTCAACAGTTGCTGAAGTATGTGGTAAAGCATGTTATAGTCAGTGAAGAGGAGGACCAAGGCCATCCAGACCTGACAACAACAGGGACCAGGTACTGTGGCTGTTATATATAGGCCTACATTCAAGGTAAGGAGGACATGATGTCCAGTCTTCTACAAATATCTCTGTTACTTTAATTATAAACACATGTAGGTGTACATCATGATGGAATGTGTTAAAGGTCAACCAAACCACTTTATTTATGCCTGCTGCAGATTAGCTAAACACAGGAAAAAAAGATGTTACATCTCAGGGGAGATATAAGGTGCCTTTAATGTGAAATAATAGTCTTTGTAAGCCTGCTGTCTACCAGTCGAATAATGTGTCATCTCATTTGTTTTGCATGTGCACATGATCCTGAGACATTTCTCATTTTAAAGATAAGATTAAAAAGTAATACGAAACCCAATCTCAGATACCTACGTCCTCTGGCACAAGTTTGACCTCAGAGTCTCCAGGGATAATCCTGGCATTTGTAATAACGTTATCAGAACATAGTGGGCCCTAATTTGAAAGACTCTGAGCTCCGTGTTAGGTGCTGTGATGTCACGATAATGCTCAATGATTAAATATGTTGTGTTGAATTGATCTCGAGAGCCTCGAGAGTGTAAACATTACCACAGCCTTCACTTTATTTTAACATATGGGCATCATAAACATACCTGGAAGCATGATATGTGAATATATTGATGTAGAATATAGTAGAAAGGTAAGTGAAGAGGTTTGTAGCATAGCCTAATATCCTGAAGACACGTTTTGTTTAGTGGAGAAAATAACTGCTATGCGTGTGCGTGTAGGCCTATCAATCAATAGGCCAAAAATATTCAGGTTGTCTTCACAGTATAATCTTCAGAGTATACCCATCAATTATTGGCAAAACATCCCAGCAAAACTCCAACAGAAAAGTACTTTTTATATAAGTGGTAATATTTCATATTAGTGAATACTCCTAAATGGCAAATAAGATAATCAGAGATTTAAATAATATTATGAAACTTTGGAGACTGTCTGCTGTCTGCTGAGTCGATTCAGAGTCTGCTTAGATTAATTCCCTTTTGCGCTTCCAAGTTCAAGGAGCTGTGTGACAGTGAAAAGTAAATCAAATGTATAGTCTACCTTGGCTCATCTTTCTCAAATACTTATGTTGTATTTGTTGTCAGCACTTGTGGGTGCATGTTATACTGTCAAGGAGGGTCTTTATGGATCCCAGGTGCAACAGCTGCGGCTGTCTCCAGCCAGTTGTGCGCTGTTGTATCTTGCTGTGCAGGATCTACAGTTGGGCAGTTGTTATATTGGTTAGATTAGGTTGCTGGCTATGAGTACTTACATGTGAAAGTGAGAGGATTGGCCGCTGGCCCCAACCAATAGCACAAGGAATTTAAGGCATTTTCCTGTGTATGTGTAACTAAAAATAGCTAATATATAGTTATACATAGTTTAAAATAACATTTTATACAGAACATATAACCAGGAAATACAGACTGACAGAATGAGTTGACCAGACGTCCTATGTTTCTGGTTTTCTACATCATGTGGACATAAAATATATTGTAGTGTAAAAGTTATGTTGTGTGTGTAAAATATCGCCCCATAATGCTTTGCGTGTGTTCCTGTGAGAATGTTCATGTCTAATTCTGTGCTAATGTTCCATTTGAGAATGTCTACCTTCTCTGAATCCTCGCTGAATCCCCACTGTATAAATGGCAAGGACGTCAAAGAGAAGCCTACAGTTTTCTACATCCCTACAATATTATTACTATAGCCTTCCTATATGATGAAGGCATCTTTGCGTGACACTGTCACCATCACAATGACTGTAATTGTATTTTACATAACAATAGCTGTATGTGGTTAGTGCAACTAGAGTAATCCAAGCAAAATTACTGAATTTGGATGCCTTGCACCGTGAAATATCAATTTATATGTTAGTGTTAGTAGCTGTGTTAGCAACAACATATTTAATGTAAATTAAGAAAATATTTCACGACAATGATTCCATCTGCACTGCAGTGGTTTAATTGATTAAGGTGTGATTATGCAGTAAAATCCAAAACAAAATATTACTTTTGTGTGTCACTTTTTGTTGCGCATTACCAAAGGCCCCAATGCATTATATTGGATTATTTTATTCTCTGACAGTGCAGTTCAGCCTGTAGTTGTGCCCAACTGCATAAGCTGTGTAGCCATTTGAGAACATATTCTGTTGAGGTAAATTATCGGTCAATGTATGAGGTTAACTGAGTGGTCAATGTTATGTTGTTAAACTGTAGAGATTAGATTAGAAGTGGCTGTCAGCCCTCAATCTCTTTGCGCATGTTGTGAAATTACCAAATGAAAGTGCCCTAGTAATCAAAACAGCTTTACACAATGCTGCCCCCCCCCCCCCCCCCCCCCCCTTGTTGTGTGTAAAATCCTGTGGTGTGCATCTATTAAATTAGGGCCCACTGTATTTTCAGTATTGTCACCATGAAGAGAGTTTTACATCCTTTATTCCATCCACTCCTTAATTTGGCTTCAATACATGTAGGACAGAATCCCCTCCGACGCTCTAGTTTTGTGGATCAAAGAACGCTACCTTCTTTATATTCCAATTCCATGCCAGTTAGTAGATCCTTTTGGGGCCGACAGAGTGATGCTGGAAAAGATGGTGCTGTAAAAGACGAGCCGGAGGATCTACAGTAGAAATGGAAAACAAAAAGTATATAGTTTTACTTTGCTTTTCCTTTTGGTAGGGTATGTGTCGGCGTGTTTGTGTGTGTGTGTGGTATGTACATTGAGCAACCTACATACCAACCCGCCCCAACTACACCTCAATTAGATAAGAGATCTGAATGGAAACCGCCATGTCTGGGGTCTAAAAATACATCTGAAACATGAAATGACATGACATGACAAAGACATGTTTGACATACGTTCACTTATCGCTTATCACCATCTCACAGTGCAAGATCCACGGCTAGGTAGTTGACAATCAGGCCAGCCATAAACAATGTCATCCCAATTTCAGTAGAGGTGTGTTTTGTTTATAGTTCTGTTTGCAGATTCAAACCCTCTCCCTCTGACAATATTCATGATTGTACTTGAGGTTTCCGTGAGTAAACAAGTGCACAGGCCATTACATGCTGCCTTTTGAGGTAAAGGCATTGTGCCAATGGTATGCCTAGTTCTGATTTTAATGATGTTGAAGTGATAACACCATGTCAAACTCTAGTGTTTTTCTTGTTGATGCTGTTCATCTTTTTTTTTTCTTTGTATTTGGCTCCAAGGACGTGCTCAAGGCTGGGCTAAGGTTGCCCGAGCAATAGCCAGTTTGCCCTCTTTGGCTGAGCTGTCTGTCTAAAGTAAAAAAATAAATAAAAAAAATGTCACGACCAGTGAGGCCAGAGATGTGAACTTGGACCCCAAAGCAGACACAATAAACAGAGATTGAGTCAGAGACTGGAGTTTAATGAGTCTTTCTTTAAAGAAAGACTCATTAAACTCCAGCCTCGTCAGGCAGAAAATCATTAGGCTTAGACAGCTCACAATTCCAAAAAACCCAATTCAAGGCACCAGAAACTAGGTGTCCAGGGGGCTTAGAACAGAGAGTAACCAGAAAACGGAAATGAGCAATAACTTTAGGCACTCATAGACCAGACAGGGAAAAAACGTCCAAAAATTAAAGGCAAATCCGGAGTCCAAGTCCGAAAAACCATCAAGGCACCAGAGCATGAACACATGAGCAAGACATGTAGTCAGTAGTGCGACAGGTCTAAGTGCTGTTGCTGATGAGGAGGTGTGTTGGCATCAGGAACCAGGAAGAGCAGGATCTAAGTAAGTGGAGAAACAGAAGCAAGCAGCTCTTTCTTAAAGAAGCAAGAAGTTAACATCCATGTTAGCTAGCTTGCGATCTGAAATAAGTTGTGTGGGTTGAGGAGAGGCTGTTGTACAGCCACAAGTTGTGTTTGCAGGCTGGAATACTTGGAGAACACAACATAAAGAAAACACAAAATATTCACATCATTTGTCGTACACAAGTCATCTGAAAAGACCTTTTCATAGCCTGGCTATTGTTGGGGCTAATGTGTTGATACCCCCAAACTTCAACAGTTGCCATAATTCTTGTTCTCTAATGCATGTATGTCTGTAAAGTGTCTTTGTGACAAACACTTTGTTGAAGCGCTATTGAAATAAAATGGAATTGGATTGAAAAGAATGATAGCATTTCCCGTGGCGCTGTCTTTATATTGTTGTCGCTGGAAATGTCACTGACAGAAATGTTTATCATTGTAATCCAAACTTTCTGTGGTATTCATTCATGGAGATATGAGATATGAGTAGCCTACAATCAAATACCCTACTTGGTTTTGGATGGCACAGTGAAGTATGTTACATTTCCGATTACTTGAATTTGCTAAATCTACTGAAGTTTGAATATTGTGGTTTTCACTTTTTTAGAATGCCTAACATAGCTTCTGTTGTTTACAAGTGATTAAATGAAGGACCATTGTCACATGTTGTGCGATCACCATACAGGGACACATCTTTAACAATGAAATTGATAGATGACAGTTGCTGCTTAAATAGTTCACAAGAAACTACAGTGTGCAGTTGTTTTCTTATTCATTAATCCTTGAAATTTTAAACAAATTTAAAATTGATTTGTGGCTAGGTAAATTACAAACGTTTTACACCATCCAGGTTCATGCTCATGGGTGACACCTAGAAATGGGGGTTGCTGTGTGATGGAATTGAATATTGTTGTTTTCCTGTTGTGTCAGACTATCAGGTTAGAGCACCAACCCCTCATAATGCCTGTGCACATCCTTGCTTGGCTTTCTACTGTACAATGTTGGTGTATGGAAAGTGTGCATGTGTTTGCGAATGCATGTGTGCATGTTTTTATGCTTTCACCCGTGTTTGATGTACAGAAAGGTGGATAGTCCCTTTTCAACTAGCTATATGTTGGATGTACAGTACGTCATAGTGAGAGTCTATATTTCAATGAATAGGCTGCAGGCTGCACTCCTTTGAGAAGACTGCATTGCAAAGTAACAGCTGTTGCCCTTGCAGAGCTCAGTGGTTGTGTCATTTTTTGTCCATTTTCATCCGTTTTTCTCTTGCTGTCATTTCACGCCAATAGTCACAGATTGCCCGAGCCACCTGTGTCACTTAAGGCCTCACTTTGTATGGACAAAGTGAGGTGCCCTGCTCCTACCTGAACACTGACTTCCTTATTTCTTGCACCTCACGGATGGAGTGTTTGCAGAATACTTAGCCACTGTTAAATGTGTGATATGCAAGTGAGTTTTACTCTATGCTCACATCTAACTCTATCCTAAGGATTTGATTTTTTTTTTTATGTACTGAATACAGTGACTTAATATTTTTTTTAGTGTGCCTTTTAAATTGAACCACATCCAGCTACCGCATCCGGGCTGAGAAGTTGAAATGTCCTGATATGGTTTATGACCTTTCTTTCAAATGTTAGTCAGTGTACACAGTAACTAGAAGCCAGCAGATGTAATTCAATGGTTTGCTTCCACGGGAGCATGGCTTCAAGGGAACTACACTTACTGTTACACTAATGATCACAGACATTGTGCAAAACTAACCAAGCAAAACTATAGCAGTGTGATCTTGTTTTTTGCTTCATTCAAATGAATGCTGTGGATACATTCGAAATGCAATGCGATACTGCAGGCTTTCATTTATACAAATGCTTTCGCACCCACATTGTATTCTAATTTGGATGTCTGCCCTGCTATAAATTATCATGCCAAGCTATTGGAAAATCCACCATTAAGCAAAGGTACACAGTGAACGCTCAACGAAGCACAACCCACTTGATATAAATCTTCATTTGTTAATACCAACAATGGTTTAACAAAACAATGCAATATAATTACTGCGCGCAACAACTTCTGCACATTAATGTGTCGATACAAAAAGTCCTGTTGCATTGGGAGCTGCAGTATGTGTGGCGTAGGTGTGTGTGCCCTCGGGCTTGTTCTCGTTTTTCAACAGGTGAGAGGCCCGGAGCAGCAAAACACTTCAGTTTCATTTCTTGCTTGGAATGTGTCACAGGAATCAAAATGGAGGACCGCTTTGCTGTTTTGAAAACACACAAGCTGCTCTTCACAATGATCTGAAGAATTTGGGGTGAATCTTTATCACAACCAAGTCAAGGGGATGTCATGATTGTTTTGCAAAGCGCACATCTCATCTCAGTAAGCCAAATATTAGCAAACAAACATCATGCACCTCAGGTGACACTGACACACGTGAAAGTTTATAAAGCACATGCTAATTTAAATCTATTTCAACATCGTAGGCAATCTCTTCTTGACACTCTCAGCAGAAACAACCTGAATGAGTTCCACACGCAGCACACACGTACGTATGTAAGAACAAAACAACACAGCAAGGTTTACATTGTTTCACACAAAACTAATGTTTATTAAAATTACAGTGTACACAGATAATAAGAGGCCCCATGGTGGCTCCTCTAGAAATGACCCATTCCATAGAGAAACAACATTCCCAGCATTCAGTGTTTGAATGCCTGTTATAGAGGAAGACTAAATCAAGAATGAATGAATGTTTTTAAGGACTTTGATACCCTGTGCTTTTCTGAAATGAAATGGAAGAGAGATACACAGTGCTTTAATTTGTGGCGTGTCGAGAATGCAATTCCGTTGACAAGATACCAAAATATGACAGACATAAATAAAATATTCTAACAAATATCTCAGGAAGGAGGAAGCGTACTGTCTTGAGGTAAATGAGAGGATATATAATACATAGGTCTGGATTACTATGCTTCACTTGTTGAATGTACACAGCTGGTATTCCCTTAGGGATTAAAGAAGGGATGGAAAAAATGGCTACAGGTTAATTTAACACAATTTACATAATCTTCACTTATAAAGACAAAGCGTCATGTTCGTCAGTGGCGTTGTCTCTGGTTTCATGATTAGACATGGTGAGCTTCATGTATCCATTTCACATTGTGTGGCCAAGGGTCTGATCAAATTATCACGACTGATCTTCTCGTGGACTCATGGTCTCAAGACCCATTGACTTGGACTGTCTCATCCGAAATGCACAAAATGAATATAAATGCAGTTAGAGATAGAAAATCCATCTCAGGCTTTATCTGGGTCGCGTTCTTGCATCTAAGCCCCAAAGGTTGATAAGCAAAAATGTGGAAAACAGTTGGCCGATTCACAAGACTCACATGACATTTTCCATTCCTCTTTGTAAACAATTCACACATTAAAACTAACACTTTGTATGGTACTGGCCTCTTGGGTGTAGCACGTAGTCATGGGACTTGGTCATCACTTTCCCCCATGGGAGTAACTTGATATCCGAGTTCACCGTCGGGGACAGGTCACTTTCAGTTGAAAAAAGCACCTCCATTGTTTCATACAAAGACATACTACCTGGCGATATCCTGTGTTTTGTTTGTCTGCCTGAGAGTAATTTAATAATGAATGGCATCCTTAGTTACTGATGGCAGAGTCCTTTCTTTTTTTGAGCATCTGGGTTTGTCTTTTTTGTGTTTGTTTTCTCTTTTGCGTCATTTATCTTGTTTACTGGGAAAAAATCTTTTGTTCCCCACTTCAATGAGCCCCAGCCGCCATGGCGACGACGACAGGATGTTGAAACCTCAGGCGCCTCCCGAGGGAACACATGGTGATCAGCGAAAAGGTAATATCTCATCAGGGTGATGTGGACTTGGCTGGGCTTTTCATCGTTGGAACCATATGCAGCCCTTCTGTCGAGACGTGACTGGCAAGGGCTGCTGCAGTGCCTCTCAACCAGAGCCATCTCTTAGCCATGCCCGACACACATCCACTCAATTCAAAACAGAATATTTATAGATATCAATCTAATATATGATATATAATTTATGTTAAGCTAATGTATAGCGAATATATTTTATCATATGAACAGCTCTTCTTAGCTCATTCACCTTCAAAGGCACCTTGCTTGTTAAGTTGACAAAGGACAGTCATCCAACACGTTCTGGTTTTTTAAATAAACCTAGTGTACAGGAGAATAATTATTAGTCTATCAATCAGTCAATCATTCAATCAGACACGTAATCTATATGTCTGTGTGGCCATATGGTTGTCTATCTTTACATCTATCCATCTGCCTGCCAGTCTGCCTGTCTGTGTGTCTGGCTCTCTATACATATTTATGTCTTTATAAATATTTTTTGTTCCTCCGTTCACTTGTGAATGCCAGTGTCAGTACAGTGCGTTCTATATGCTGTGTGGCCACAGCTGCAGTGTTAGTGGGTTGGCCTTGATGTGAACTGCCTTCGAGGTAAGACGTGAACACTGCCACGTTACACCCAAGTCTCAATTATTTTTATGAATCAATGACTCCGTTATTGCAACGTGGTTCAGTCGAAGAGAGAACATGAGCATATGAAGTATGTCACATCACATGGCGAAGATGATAAAGCACTGAGAGAGAGGCACTATTTTGGGCCGCATCTGAAGATTTCAGCATCATTTAGGATGACAGGGGCTATTTCCATACAACCAAAATGTGCTGCTTACAATTGTGTAAGGTGTCACAGATGGAAATGGTGTCATTTGTTGGCAAACGTTTAAGGGTCAACATCCTGAAAAAATATTTATATATAGAAGAGCTCATTAAATGTAACTGAACCAGGAGGTGACAGGGTAACACCAATACAAAAAAAGAAGTAAAAAAATGAATGTTTTCTAGTTTCTGTCAAATTGCTTTAAGTCTCTGACTCCAGATAGTCAGAAACGCATATGGAATTATTTGAGTTGTCTTATATTGCCCTCTTTTGGTCAGTCTGTGTAATAGGCACACCATCAGATTACTGTAGGGAAGTTTAATGAGTGCTCTTTTCCCCAGTGTGTAGCTTTTTGGAAAACAGACAGAATGCTGACCAACGTAATTTCCATCTATTCTGTTCTTCAATCAATAATCCAATTTATCCAATAGAGAAGTCATTTTCTGAATGAGGGTGAAAAGTCTATGATCATCACTCTCATTATTTGATAACATTACTCACAAGAAATGTATGTGGTATGCAAAAAGATTTTCCAATTGTTTCTCAGTAGTTTGTAAATGTGGGTCCTGTCCTTTTCTCTTTCAAGTGAATTTCTACATCCTTCTACTACATTCTTCTTCAACCACGTATTGTTGTTAGTGACATGAATTGCATTCAACTTTCTACAAAATAATATTTAGTTAATTGGCAATTATGAATCTGTGTGAGTGAAACAGATAAGACAGTAAAACACACACTGTTATACTAATGACATGTGTAAGCAATTTGACTTTCATGGTTGTAAACTATGACACTGATATACTCATTGACATCATTATTACGAATTTTGAGCAAGTTATGGGTTTTTGCAGGCAATCCATTGTGTGATGCTGTTTACAGTATTACCAATCACCATCGTCCAGTTTTACAGTAACAACCTGGTTCAACCATCAACATGGCCGTTGTAAGGGATGCATGTGCTTCTCTGACTTTTGTATTCTTTGGAACAATGGTTCTCCTGAGAGATAGCATTTTGATCCAGAAATAGGAATTTGCTCACTGTTTGAAACATTTGTCTTTGCATCATGATCTCCAAGGTTTCCATTATGAATACTGAATGCCTGAATTTGTTTCTGAAATTGATTTCTTCACGGATGCGTGAACCACTTCCAAAAAACTCAGTGGCTCTGTGCAAAATCCCTGGCCCCTCTTTTATGTTTCATGAACTCAATACCCAAGAGTAATGTTTAACTTTGCCATTTCATTTGGCATTTTGCTACTAGTAATTGGGAAAGTCCATTTTTAGAATCTGATTCATTCATCATGTACAACTTTGGATTGCCCCATTACCAGATTAATAATCAAATTGACAAAAGAAGCTTTCAGGTGATTGGAATGTACAAAATATTAAGTCGGCTTGGCATTAACAAAAGTTTCTGTCAGTGTTTTCTCTCACAAAGCCCTTTATTTCTCCCAAATTTGGAAACTTTCATTACTGAAAGTAACCCTCTAGTGGACCCTCTTAGAATAGAACACCAGGGGCTCCAGGATGAAGAGCTGTCAGTCTGTAGAGGCCCAAACCTCACTGAGCAAGACCAGCTGAGGAATGAGAACTAAAAATAAGGGTCATTTTCCAATCGATGCCTTCAGGATGTTGATAACATGTCATAAACTTGCTATGAGTTTCCCGGCAGGTGCACACACAGGTGCACACACTCGGCCATGCAAAAGATAAAAAATAACTCTAGTTAGAAACAATATGAACCAACCTTTCATTCTATTGTATGTCTTATAGGAACAAAATTACTGTTTACAGAGAGCTTTGTTATAGGAGGGCCCATTTTAACTTGAGGACATTTCCCATATCTGAAACAAAGCATTGCAACAATGCAGTAGGTCAGTCTTTTCCTTTCGGCCTTATCAAGGAACACTATACTGATTGGCTGACTAGCTGGAGGGAACTACTCTGCACTTTATCTCCTCTGCATTAAGCTGAAGCAGAGAGGGAAACGTAAGTAAACCCCTTGTGGAACTCTCTGGAAAAGAGCTCCAGAGAACCCACCATGCAGAGCTGTCTGTCTGGAGACACAGAGCTGAAAAAGGAACATTTTACCAGAAAATGCAGATATATTCATAGTATTTTGGTCACACATGCCATAAACATGTCAAGACATATCACATCCTGCGATGAGTTAGCAATTTGTTTCCAATGATATGACAGTGTCATGTTATCATTATCAGTGACTGACGTGGCGGTGTCAGTCTTGTTATGGAGGAATCGAGTCATATGCTATCAAGGTTTTACTCCTCAGGGAATGATACAGTGAGATGTTCTGGAAATACTGATGGAGATAATTTCGAAACACTGTTAATGACTTAAGAATATATGAATCAAGTGCCTTGTATTAATAATTACCTTGTATGAATCGTGTGGTTATGTAAGCAGGAACATGGCTTTTCTGTGTTTCTGTGTGTGTGTAATGTAGATTATTAGGTGCTGATGCCACTTAGTCTGCATATGTGTAAGACCTACATGCATAAGTGAGGGAACCTCTTGTCTAGTATAGGAGTTTAATCCTACAGAAGGCCGGCAGAACTGTTTAGTTGGCCATACTTTGGGTAGTAAACAACTAAAACAACCTATACATACGACTTTGTAGGCCAAATAAATGTGTATGCGTTTGTTTGCGTTTGAGTTTGTTCACGTTTCAGGAAATCAAAGTGTTGTACAATGAGAAAAGTATCAATTACATTTTCAGCACTCATACCATCTCACCAGTTTTCACATTGTGTCTCAGCCACACCTGAGATTGGTCATTCGTTGTTAGCTACGAGCGTATGGAGCAGAATCCTCCTAATGAAGAAGCCACTGAAAGTGGATGGATCAGAGCTCTACTCTCTTTTGAGTAAAAGCGCTGAAGACAAGGCAGCTATCAGGCCACACAGGCTCATTTGCAGTGATTAGGAAGCACCTTATGAGCAACGGCTCTGCCATATCATATAACTTTTGCGACATTTCTTTGGACAGCGTAGAAGATCTTATTCTTTTCCAATTTCAGTTCATTAACAGACTTTCAGTATCCATATGAAGTACAAACTTAATAGAATTTCAGTAACTTGAATAGGTTACGTAGGACTACAACAGATAAATGAGTCTTTAACATTTCTATTTCTATACCTTGAAATAAATTGTCCAAACATTAAGCATTACAAATATTTTAGTTTGATATGTTATTCATGTTGTTGTAATTCATCTTCAACAATTGAACAACAACAACAACAACAATTGAATGACAGGAAGTATTGGTTGCAATGCATTCATTTCAATTTACACATCACAGCTGATTTCTCAACTTGATTTTCTGTTAAGATGATGATACCTTGAACATTTTTGCAAATTTCCGTGGATTGGCTCCACCACATTGAACAAATGGCCCCTCATTTTAAAGATAATTAACATACCATATGATATACCTTACAACAAACAGTCTACTTTACTGTACCTCACAAAACGAATCATAAGTACATCTTTGACCTGTAAGGCCAATTCAAGGTACAGTGTGTTGGATTTAGTGACATCTAGCGGTGAGGCTGCAGATTGCAACCAACTGAATACTTTTCTCATTCCAAGCAGGTAAGAGAATCTAGGGTGGCCGTCAGGTGCCATAAAAATGTGAAAGGCCCTCTCTAGTGCCAAGATTTGGATGTGTTCATCCTGGGCTTCCGTAGAAACATTGCACCACAACATGGCAAACTCTGAGGACCCACTCCCTATGTAGATGTGAAGGGCTCATTCGAAGCAAATGAAAACACAACAATTTGTAGTTACAGTGATTATACACTAATGAAAGCTAGTGAATAATGAATACTATATTCCAGTTCAGCTCTAATCACCGTAAATCCTACACACTTTACCACACTTACCTTTAAAGCTTTTTATAAACACACAATAATGTCTTACACAGTAATAAACACATTCCATCTTTATGCCCTTCACTGTGCAGTGAAAGGCATAAGAGGAATTTCACATCCATATCATCACCTTCATGTGGTTTGAGATCTTATTTTCTCTTCCACTGGGTTAGTTTGTACAGCTTTACGCCTCTGCTTGGTTTCAACACTAACTAGAGGTGAACAGGGTCAAATAATTCCTCTGTCTTACTCCTCTTTAGCCTTCCATATCATCTCTCATATCTCTCTTCTCTTCTTCCTCTCCCTTTCTTCCCCCACTCTTTCAAACCCTCTATGCTTCACTCTCTCTCTTTCTCTCACTCTCTGAATGACTTGCTCACTCGCTTTCTTTCCCTCGTCTCCTCTCCAAATCTTTTCCGTCTCACCTCCATTTTCTCTCCATTCATTGAGCAGTGGGGCCCTGAGCAGCAGGTGCGCACAACTATTAGCAATTACCTTCATCCAGTGCCCTGTGACTGAAAGGGGCTCTCCCTCGACACCGTGCCCGCCGTGCAGAATGCTAATGCCCTCTCCCCGGAGTGCAGCCCTGAGACCCCTTTCTGATGTTAATCCCCTTCCCCCATGTCACCAACCAACACACACAAACACACACACACACACACACACACACACACACACACACACACACACACACACACACACACACACACACACACACACACACACACACACACACACACACACATACAGACATACAGACAGATGGGCACACACATGAACACATACACACGCACACACAGGCAGACAGACACACATTAAAGGACACAGAGGTACGCACACACACACACACATCTTAAAATGGACCCCTGTGACTTTGACAACTCTAGCCATTTCCTTTCAAAAGTCAAAGTCTCTGAGGGTGTTTTTTTTTTGTTTTTTTTTGTGAGACAAGTGCACTTTAGGGAGAATGCGTACTAGATGCAAAAGGTGCCCTTTGTGACACCGATCACAGATTTAGCTCTTACCCCTGGAGCAGAAGATTCTGAGTGGGAAAGCGGATTAAGATTTGTGTGTGTGTGTGTGTGTGTGTGTGTGTGTGTGTGTGTGTGTGTGTGTGTGTAATTGGGGTGTGATTGAAAGGGAGTGTGTAGTAGAGAGCACATGTGTGTAACGTTACTCGCGGCCATGCTATGAAATGGAGGCATTTCATTTCTTGATCCTTTCATGAAAAGGCCTTGCCACCTGGAGAGCTGAAGATGGCTTATCTCCTGACCGAACTCCAGGCTCCGCCGGTTTACCTCCGTCTGGTCTCTCCGGACCTTCCATCTCGTCCACTTCCTGCGGAGTTCTGCAGGAACACCGACTTAGTGACGACAAATCCTCAACACCTGCTTCCCTCGCTCACTCCACCGTGCCGTGCCAGCAACCCTTCCGAGTTCACCCGACCACGCACGGCATCTGATGACAAAGTCCTCCAAAGATAATGAAATCACCTCGTTAGTCTAATGAGCCGAATTCATAACGAAGGTGATTTGCTTGCCCTCT
The DNA here is from genome assembly GCF_900700415.2 of Clupea harengus. NCBI lineage: Eukaryota > Metazoa > Chordata > Actinopteri > Clupeiformes > Clupeidae > Clupea > Clupea harengus. Next base: position 14,767,662 of record NC_045172.1, read on the forward strand.
TCAAACACAGATATGTGTCACCTAATTACTGGATAGCACAGGCAAAACATTGTGCTCCAAACTGTTTGATGACACACTAATGGCTACAGTCTTGTTTAGGTGCCTGATCTAGCCAACAACAGCTGTCCTTCCTCCTGCTAATGGGGGGAAGAGCAAACATTTAGTTTGTATGCTTTGTCTGCATGCCTATTAGGACCTCATACTGCGAGAGCATTTGGTGGAAAACAAAGCATCAAGGCGATCTTAAATGACTGTAACAGTGCAAACTGAAATGTGTTTATACGTATTAATGAGGAGGATGAGAAGGGAACTGAGTAAACAGTGGGGGAATGGTGATGGTTATGGTGATGGCTTAGACACTTTACACATGCTGATGAAGCTTGCGTAAGACACAACTGAGAAACGGCATAAAATAACCTTTTTATTTGTTATAGCGGTTGACTTTGACGGTGTTGAAATGTAACATTCGCTGGTAGTGAAAACGGAATGAAGAAATGAAAAAGCCATATTCATTTAGTAAATATGTCTTGCTAAAGTTTGAACAGGACATCATCACATTGGATCAGCAATGAGGGAAAACAAACTAATGTTGACAGTAAAACTTGCTACGAAACTGAAAGTCACTTTGTTTGGAAAGCTTAGACTTCAGATGGCATTTTCCAGTTAGTATGTGCCAAACCATAGAGAGAGAGAGATAGAGAGGGGGGAGAGAGAAAGAGAGGTAGAGAGAGAGGGGGAGGACAGGGTGGGAAGGGAAGGGAGGGAGAGAGAGAGAGAGAGAGAGAGGGGGGGGGAGAGAGAGAGAGGTTCACTCAGTCATTTTAGTTATACACAGGAAAAGATGTTCAATTCCTTCCGCCATTGGTTGGGGACTTCCCACCACAGATCCTCAAGATACACCTCAAACAGATTTCACGAGGATATCTCTGTGTCTGAATGATGCACTGCCTAATTATCTAAAAATCTGTGGCATGCCACAGGCAACCCTGGTTAAGGGGTGGGAGTGTTGGGGGGGATATCTCGGTTTGAACAGACTGTCCTCGAAAACCATGTGGTTTAATTAGTTACAAAGTCTTTAACACCTATCTCCACTGGTCTTGTGTGTGCTTACCAACCTCACTCCCTCTCTTCCGCTATCAGTTTCAGTATCAGTTCCGTATCCTTAAGCTTCTTCCTTTCAAAGGCTTCCTCAAACACATCTTCAAAGGGAATTGTTAACTCATTAAAGTGCTCAGAATACAACAACATGTCTGGTCTCATAGCGGTCATAAGTTGTACACTGTGTAACTTGGAGTTGCTTTCCAACTTCAGCCAGCAATCTCCAATCCTGCTCTTCGTCCCATTTACCAGTACTGTTTGTACGTGCCTGGTGTCCACTTGTAATTCTGCCCCTCTCGCATAACAGAAATTCTACTGTCCCTGTCATTAACTGGTTAAGATTTCACCTCAACTTGCTTATTCTGAAACAGTGGCTCCAACAATTAAATGAATGTGGTTAGCATCCATAGCCCACAATCTTCTCCAGCTGATCTTCCTCTTCTCAACATTATGCCAGTTCATCAACTGCCCTTGTTTTGCCTGAGAGGCCACATGCTGCTCGTCTTGTTTCCTCCGCTGAAAAGAATCAGGATCTGACAGTTATCTTTCAGTTATGTTTGCAGTGAGGTGGCTGGTTGCCAGGGGAGTAACTAGTTACATGTTATGGAATAACGGAATTAAATGACAAAATAAATGTAACTGTAATCCGAATACATCTCAAATGTATTCTATTCTGTTAAAAGCTGTAAAGCCTATATGTAGAGTATAACATAACTGACATATAGAATATCGCATTCTTTTGCTTTGCATCTTTTCACCAACTTGACAGAATCTATTAATTTGGCAGTATGTGCTAAACATTTTGAGCATTGTTTTTGATTGGTTCTCGTGTTTGAATTTGTACCGCCTCCAATCTGCCAATCAAAAAGTAAATGAAAGTAATCAAAAATAAGTTACATAACTTTAATGAAGTGCTTAAACTAGTTACAATACTTATTACATTTTTAACAGGGTAAATTAATTTAAAAAAGTAACCTTCCCAACCCTGCTGGTTACACATCATAAGTGCCAGTCTAGCTGTTAGCTGTGGGGGCTTTGGGAGAGGCTATATTCTATGGCTTAGTGCTCCTGCTGAGAGCTCCTGGCTCCTTGCTCTGAGTCACATCAATCTGATGTAACTCTCAGACTGTAGTAGTTTCTGGTTTTAACCCAAGTTTTTACCCGAGCTGGTGAGGCAGGGAGCTGGTGCTCAGCTGCACTGGGTTCCAGTTTGGCCACCTGTCCTCTTGGCACTACATGTTTACCTCCCCCAGGAACAGGGACAGAATTCAAGATGGCATTGCTGCCTTTGACACAGTGGGAGGAGGTGGGTTAAGGTGCCAGCCCATCCCTGTGGGGGTCCATAGTGCAGCTGTTCACCTCATCCAAACTGTGGAAATGGCTGCTCGACTTTGGAGACACTCCATTCTGATGCGGAAGTTGTAGATCTTCACCCAGTCCTGTAAAGGGGCTAACTATTTTGACATGTGTTTGTGATTTGTGTTTTGTATTTGAACTGTATTGATGCTCGAGCACTTCTCATGTTTTCGTTGAGACCGCTACATACTACATACTACATGCTGGTACAACTCAGTGTTCATGCTTACTTGCATTGCCTGTGTCATTATTACGTATCAATTTCCCGGAGTCCATCTAGGGCAGAGGTTCCGTGGTGGCAGGAAAGGGCATCACTGTACATCCGGGCCTAACTGTCTAACTGTGTTCCTGGCTGGTCAGATCTGCAGTGCTGCCTCCTCACAGACGGTTTTACTCCCGACGCTGGAGGCCCCCCTGAGGCTTCTTCTCCTCCTCACCCCCGCAGAGCTGGGGGGGGCTCAGCCGCCTCCGTCGGGTCTTCCAGGACCCTGGAGGGCCCCCAGGAGGGCCCCCCAGGAGTGCTGCCAGTCAGTGCCCAGGAAGCAGCATCTTGGTGCTCACTGTGACAGCACTGTTGAAGCACATAAGCCATGGCCACACAACTAGACTCACGTCCAGTCCTGCAATACGGACATGTTGTGTGTCAGCCATCTTTGTGATGGTGATAAAGTCTCCCAAGGCTGAGGCTGAGTGAATGCACAGCTGCATTGCTGAGGTTCAGGATGGACAAATTAATAAATAAAGTATGTGTAATAAATAAGAGGCATATACCCAGACAGGGCACCAGTGCAATATGCTACCACGCAACATTACTTTCGTTTTATTTTCTTTACAGCCATGGCCGTATTAAGACTTCATGGTGCCCCTGGGCAACAGTGACTCTCTGGTGCCCACCTACCCCCACCCCGCAGAACACAAACCATACCTATCCACCACCCCTGTGTATTGGTCCTTGAGTAGAAATACTTTCTTACTGTACTCAAGTATTATTTCTGAGTATCTGTACTTTACTTGATTGTTTTTTTTATACATACTTTTTGCTTAATACTGCTCCACTACATTTTCCACATTGATGTAACCTATGTAAGGAATAATGCACTGGGAGCAAGTCAGTTATAAGAAAATAACCGTTCGACAGGGGGATGCTACCGTTTACCCCCTGAAGTGCGGTTATTTTCCATAACTCACTTGCTCCCAGTGCATTATCCCGCTTATATCACAGCAAACTTGCCAAAGTAATTAATGCATATGCTGTAAATTATGTTTTAATGTGAACTTATGTTATTAGAAATCATAACTTAATACAGTGCAGAACTATTGTTTTATCTTTTGTTGACCTTAATGAAATATCATTACTAATCTCAACACGTATATTATTCGTCTAAATCATAAGAGAGTTTATACTTTTACTTTTGGTATCTAAGTAGGATATACAGACTTAAATCTGCTATAATCTACACATAAAATGAGAACATGAGCACATGTACAAAACAAATCAAGCTTTATTTATTTAATCGAACTCGCCCAAAAACAAGTCAGAAGCCTGCCAAGTAGCCTACGTCTTTCAACCAGTATATGGCGACATTAATAGCACTTTCTTAACAATGCATAGTATAGTTATCAATCTTCATTGCAATTATAGCACACCAAACAATGAAATCTGACATTACAAAAAGCAATCCAACGTTAGTTGGATTCAGTTATCATTAAACCAACTCACAGCACCGCAAATAAGCATTGCAGTTCACAAAGCTTTCCAAAACTTAAATAGCTAACAAGAAGTGATGACGGCTTTCAAAAACATCGGGGAGGTTATGCATTTAGTGACACACACGTAGGCCTACACTGTTCAAACCTTTGCAAGCGCAGTGAGTCTACTAACGAACTATCATTTCAGAACCATTTGGAGCAGACAGCACACACACACTTTGCCTTCTGAAAAACACAGATTTACACTGTCCAAACCTTTGCAAGCGCATTTTTTTTTTAAGTGGCCGCATTTCTACACTCTTTCAACTGTCGTTTTGCATTACCGCTAAATTGCTGCTCGTTCTGTTGGTGCCTCTTTCGCTGAGTTTGTGCATTGTGTTTGGAACGTCAAATTGTGCTAACGTGGGATCAGAATGAAACATATATTTTTTTTAATAAAAAATACATCGGTTGCTTGGTGCCCCTGGAGTCTTGGTGCCCCTGGGCAGTTGCCCAGTTGCCCATATGGTTAATCCGGCCATGCTTACAGCGATACAGTCTCCAATCATGACACACAAAGACTACAACTGCATTACCCTCTGTCGGCATTGTCTTGTACCAGGAAGTGGTTTATTCCTAGTGTTAGTTTGGGAAACAAAGTGGGTTAGTGAGATGGTTTGTGTAGTGATTGCCATCAATGGGTGTAGACCAGGTAGAAACCTCTCTTTCATGTGCCCCTTCTCCAACATACCCTAGTGGCAAGTTTTGGAAATGAAGCTTCATGGGGTTTGCAATTCAGCATTTGGACACTGGCAGTGGGCAGTCGCGGGCAGAGCGACCTGTGTCTCCACATTACTGGCAGGGCGCAGGACTGGGGATGGGGATGGAAGCCAGCAGATGACTCCCCCACTGTGCCCAACAAACAGCGCTTTCCTCCATCCACCTCTTCCTCTCCCTCTCCAGAGCCACTCGCATCCGCCTGGCGCAGCTTGAGTCTGGGCTGAGAGAGGCGTCACACTGGGGGTGTCTGGATCCCGTTCACTCAGTCCGCTTTAAGCAGACCAACATTCATCTCTAACCGATTTTCATGATGCACTTTCTGTGGTTACAGAGGTCCAATAATTAAAACAATATATTACTATTGTTATATACTATATTATGATATTACATATGGATCGTAAAATATTACTATATTACTATTATTATATACTATTTTATTATATTACTTATGGATCCTGAAATTCATTACATGAAAGGTGCATTCCATGATTTCTGGCAGACAGCAAAATCCAAACAGCGAAATCTTGAATTTAACACCTATAGAGTTAATTGCAACACTTTGAAAGTCTGTATATGGAAAGCACCAAATCAACATCAATCAAAACTGTCCGACTTGGATTCATCGTCTAATGAAACACTAGTAGTGTAGATAGTGTTACAATGACACTACTCTGGTGTCAAGCAAACAGTGCAGGAGAGACAAATCCCATATTCCTAAATTGACAGAAGCCACTGGTGAGTGTTCAAAGCACACTTGCATGAATCCATCAATCAATCAATCAATCAAACTTTATTTGTACGGCGCATTTCGAGGTAACACAATGCAAGGATTAGCAAGTGTGCTACACAGCTAGCCTATGACTGATCAAACAATCTGTAGCCTTTTCCTTCACAGCAGAGAAATACAGCCTCTTCCTGCCTGGAGACTCTCCTCTTGGTCATCTTTGGTCTTTTTTTGTGAGAAGAGATGGCCTGATAAGTAGGTCAATAACACTGGCTGTGTGGCTTGGGGATATGAGAGTGGAAGTTACTCACTCCAATCTGTGGCGGAGTCAGCGGAGATGGCGGTAACATAACTGTCAGGTATGAGGTGATTAACTGACACAATGGAAGCCTCACAATGTCAGGGGCTCAATATATCAGGGAATGAAAAGGCATTTCTATGAGAGTAACTTGTCACTGAACAGCACTAACAGACAAAGCAATACAAACAGGGGAAAAAATGTGAACTTAACTGGTGTAGGATCAACACTGGAAAATTAGAAATGGCCACCATCACATATGTAGATTCTAGGACTTCTAATGAGGTGGCAAACAATTCTACGCTTCCATTTCCATTTTGAGCAATGTACACAAGAGGGTGCTGTTGATTCTCAAGAAAATAACATCCAATAATGAAATAATTCATACTCCAGCACAAGCACACGTGATCACGCAGCCATTGTCAAAATGACGAGGCCTGGAACTTGTTCAGGTTCCGTCACACACAGTGCCACCAGCAATGTTGCATTAACATTCGGCACGGAAAAAAAGATGATGAAAATGCAAGCCCAGAGAAGCACAACAAAAAACGAGTCGAGGAAAAAGTCTTGCTGAATTTGAAGTGCAGTACGCCCACAGGGTAGGTTAATGGCAGCTGGGAGAAGCTTTGACAAGGCCACTTCTATGTCTGTGAAATCTTTCTTTTTCTCTTCTTTTCTGTGTGCGCCTTCGCCCAGAGTTGGATGCCCAACCCTCCCAACC
>NC_045172.1:15079327-15244327 GCF_900700415.2 Clupea harengus
TGATGCACTTCTTAAACAAACTTCATACAGTGAAAGCCCGGTGTAGTTTACAGGAAGAGAACTGCGGTGTGGTGTCCCTTATTCAAGTTCTGTCTTACTCTAGTTGTATCCCTAAGAGCAATAGACTGACTTTTGCTTTGCTTTGCTCTAATTTGCTTGTCGTTTATATCCTTTGTTGATCTTGGTCAATAAAGGTAGTTGTTCGTGTACCTGGAGGTAATCATGTCCATACGTTCTCGAAAGGATCACTCAAGCCTACCTAAGTGTGTCATGGGTCATGACAACTGGAGTGCATGCTCTTCTTTAATAGTTTGAAAATATATCAATATGTAACAGATGTAATGATTTCCCTAATATGTGTATTGACGTTTTTAAATAGTACTAGGAGAAATGTTATATCTGTTTCTAATAAGTATGTTCGGAGGAACCGCCATGATTTTATTAAATGCTTAAGGGTGGTGCAACAATAAATAAAACATGATAATGATTCCCCTGAGGAGATTATGGAAATTACATCTTTGCTGGGATGTATTGTAAGACTGAAATATTTCCCTGCCTATCTTGGGTGGGCTGTTGGCATTGGGGGCAGTGCAACGGATACTAATACGACAAATCTCCGGATTTAAAATGCAGCTGATACATTTTTGAGCGTATTGATATCACACTTGGTCTGATGATTAAATGCACATCTCCTGGTGGAAATTATAAACAACCTATGAAATTGACATCCATAATATTAATGGCCGATGATAGGCATGGTTTTACATTTTAAGTCGTACCACTGTATTTTTGGTTTGGGTGGGGAAAGCTTGGTTAAGGGAACAGACATTTATTGAATTGAAGCCAGCAGGGCATAGTTGTTTGGCCTGATTGGAGCCCCCAGTCTCCACTGGAGAGATAAATTGCTGTCAGAGTGAGTGTACTCAGTGGCACTGACTGAGTGTAATGATTGTCCATACACTTTTGTGTACGAAAAGGTTACATGTCAAAGTGCATGAGTATCAGTGGTGCTGTTCAGGTCATAAGAGGGCATTATAAGTTGATCAAATTACATTAAAGACACTTACAGAAAGTATTCTGTGCTGCTTAGGGATATTGAATTACAATTGCTGTCAAGGATTCTTACATTTTATACCCTTAAAGTCATTGAACAAAGGTTTGCCTTTAAACAATACTAAATGATTCTGATGTTAATTTACATGTGTGCACCATTTCTGACTCATACCACATGAAATGGAGAAAAAAAGCTTGCCTGCTTGACTTGGATACATTATGAAAGTGTGACCCAACAATATTCCCCTGGAATTGGGAGGAAGGAGGGGGGGAATGAAATATAATCAATTGGCAATTAAAAATCACATCACTGAAAATAAAAAAGTGCATTAAAGGAAGCACATCATGGTGAGGTTCGGACTGAAGACAGGTTTTTAATTAAATTCAAATCACAGCAGACATAATCAAAATTTTCAATGCTTTGTAGCCCTCTGACACTGCAGATAATTGGGCTACGTAGCCAGTTGCAGAGGGTGGCAAAGTAGTTAAAATTACTTTGTGATGATAAACACATCATAATCCTTTGCACCACTACATACACACTCATACAGTTACATTTACATGCTGAAACGTAGAAATTCTCACATGCCTGTCTATAATATTTAAACTTAAAAAAATATATAATCCACTATAGTACAAACCGATAGGAAAAGTCTAAAATGGAGCTTGAGAGGGGTGTTGTAGGGATACTGAGGTTGCTGTGGATTGCATTGTGTTGCATGTGTCCTCAGATACGTTTTTGTCAAATCTCATCAAACACTTTCTATTCCTTTTTGTCTCATTTGTCTCTTTTTAATGTACTAGACGCCTCCACACTACACGCCATAATGGCCGTGGTTTATTACCGTGGTAGAGAACGCAGGAATCAGAGCAGACTATAAAGAAGTACATACCATTAAAATATCGCTCAGACCACGCAATTGCCTAATAATGATGTGGTCCCTTAACACGTTTGTGTCTGTGTGGGGAATCGAGCAATCCAACAAAGTGCCGTACAGAGAACTTTGGAATATTTCGACAAATTATCTCGGTACCATGCAAAGACAGTAATTCTGTGTAACTGTTAGGCGGAAGCCCATGAACAACCACGGTGGTAGCGTTCCTCACCAGCAGTAGCGGTCCTAAGTGTGATAACAACTGTGCAGACCTATCAACACTTTATGCTCATTAACACCTTCAGCCCCTGCTGTACAAACCGATGGGGTTCAGCTGTGCAATTTTTGCAGTAAGTCTCAGTAACACATTTAAATTCCCATTCACTTACTAGGATACTTGGCCTACTACAGCTAAAAGCTAGTAAAAGACAGAGAGTAGAGGATGCACCACAGATAATTTTTTTAATGGAGGTTCCATTTATATCCTAGAAATAACAGCCAGCTCAACAGCAAGCTCAGAAACTTTCAGCTCAGTAGTCACAAGACGGAACTCTAAAGCCCCGGGGCATCAGTCTGAAATGTACACTGACTTTGCAAGCATGGTCTCAGTCGTGGGATGATACATGGACACAAACTATCAGAAGAATGTGACCGGAAAGTCTGAGTGAGGCAATAAGTTCTGAAATGTAGGGGTAGATTTTGTGATGGCGCTTCTCAGAGACTCCAGGTCTTAGATTTGAACCTGTCCTTCAACATTTTGAGCATAGCTGAATCTCTTCAGTTGTGGGGTGACACAAAGCTGTTGATGTTGATCCAACAGTTATTTTGTAAAGGCAATCATACATTTCCTTTAAACCAGATAAGAACCAAAAAAAACAAAAACAAAAACTGTAAAAAGAAAATGACATGGCTTCCAGAAAAAGTAAATTCTCCAAGCTCACCAAACAGCCTTTTTTCTGCTTTTCTTTCCTCTACTATTTCTGCCAAACTTGTGAAAGGCATTTGTATTCTAGTCTTCCTGCCTCTATCCAGTCTGTAGTGTGTTTCTACATCTCTGCCAAACAGAAAAGAAATGGTTGCCATGACTTTTTTTGATTTGTTTAGTTTTTTAGAAAACAAACCTTTATAAAGTTCAGTCTAGTCCTGACCGAGCCATGTCAATAGGCAGAGTGTATGTTTTGTAGCCTTTGCTTTCTTGGCTTTCATTTTGCTTTGTCTGCTGAATGAGTTTGCTTGTGTAAGTCAGGGTCCAGTGTTGAAATACGTCAAACCCATCTATCTTTGCAGCTCGATGAAAGCAGTGAAATCAGATGAGCGCTATGAGAGACACAGTACTTGTGGTCATCATTGTGTCTGCGAGAGAGAAGAAATAACGTATTTGACAAAGACTATGAAAATGAGAATGTAAATACCGTAATGCTATCATATAAATTCATGTAATATTTAAAAATACAGGTAGAAAAACAAGATTTGTCTGGGAAATAAAAAAATTGCAACCTTGTTTTGTTCCCCCTAAGACCATGCTTGCCAAAACAGTAGACGAACAGAGAGATTCAGACGAAATGTGTAGAAACATCATGGCATTTTAATAGATCCCTATGGACCTAATAATGCCATTTTAATTAACCTTTTCAACAGTCCAGATATACAGCCAATTATTCCTGTGGACAAAGAGTGACAGTAGATCACCTAGATGTAAACTGCTGGCCACGATAAACACCAGCTTACCGGAGTGAGCGTCCCATGGCACCACAGCCCAATCCCAAAACATACACACACACACACACCATCTCTTACTACGTGGGGCACATTTTTATGTTTCAATTTGATCGGGTTCACACGAGACGGAGCTCATCAAAGCAAAGTGCTGCTGAGAAATAACTCATGAACCCCATTAGCCAGTAGTGTATTATGCATGGGTTCTGCGAGGACCCTGATAAAGTCTCCTGTTGGAAATTACTTTTGATAAAGGTCATATGGTTAAACATTTGCTGGATGCTTCTCGCAGATTTAATTTGCTGTGCTTCTGTTTGGGTTACCCGATGGTCCACATTTAATGCGGATGTGCAGATGTAAGCAAAAGAGTAATGCCATCCTTAACTGACCGCTTCATGTGTGTATACTCTCTGTATCGCTACGTGTGTGTGTGTAAGTGTGACTCTTACGCAACAATGTAAAGCATCATCAAAGATCGCTCATACTCAGTGCCATGTGATTCCCCCTTTCTGGCAGTTGTAATATATTTTGCATATAAAATGGACCAGTCAGGAACACGTTGATTAATGTAGAGATTCCCACAAATGGCTTTCCAGATGGTGATATAATTGTATATGGCTATGGCACTCATTATCATCGCCGAAAGGTTTTAGAGAGCTCTGTACCGATGCCCAGGGTGCACAGTGTTTGAAAATAACCCAGCCCCTAACCCAGTGTAATGTTTTATCACAAGACAAGGGAGTAAGAAAACATAACTATCATTATATTTCATACTAAGAGAACACCCTGGAGTTAGTCTGTAGGGGGTCATTTATCTTGGTTAGTGTCACATTTCCAAATGGGTGTGACAATCGTCTCATGTATGGCAGCGTTGCAAGTTTGTGGGGGTGTGTGCGTGTGTGTGTTAGTGTGGTTGTCCTGTGCTCAAACTGACTACATTATTTGCTGAGCTCTGGGCCAATGAGGCTTCAATAAAGCTGTATGATTCTTGCCTCATCTCGTCTTGTCTCGTCTGCCACATCCTGCTCTCATAGACACTGGTTTGTATGGGGAAGGTCTCCAGCATGGAGCATTGCCCAATTTACTAATCCATACATGACTCATTTCCATGACACTCACAACAAAATACTGGTCTTAAACAAGGCAAAGAGTGAGGTTATGGTTGTTTTTTGTTCTGACATGACAAATCGCCTCTTTTTAGTCTACCTATAGGAAGAGCAGAGAGCGCAATGGGGCTGTTGTGACTAGTGTAATATACCAACAAAACAAATCTGTCTCTGTCTGAGGTCCTGAAAGGCAAAGGCATTTTGTTTGAATTATGCCTTAATAGCATAAACACACCACCTTACATAAATACTTCAGAGTGCTTTGGCTAATGTATAAATCACCTATTAAGCTATTTGGCAGTACTAATCTAGTACCATGTGGTTTTATTAAGGTAGAATAAAAGTTCCCTCATGCAGTGCAATACTATGGTCCCTAATTTGACAAATACACACCACAGGTTCTTACTCGCAACAAAGAAGGACATTTTAATTACTAGGGCACATTCATGTGGTAATTTCATAACATGCACAAAGGCCTAAACACCTTTGAGTGTGGCTCGACACCTCATTTGGGTGAAAAGGGTAGGCGTTGCATGGAAAATGGAGGAAGGCGTTGAAAATGGAACTGCCGTCTTTTAAATGGAACCTGGAATCTTGGTTTGGTCTGGCAGGTGCATCTAATCTAATCTCTACACAGTTTGACAGCATAACATTACCACTCAATTACGAAATTGACCAATTACTTAGCTCAACAAGATATGTTACCAAATGGCTACACAGGCTATGCAACTATGAGCAACACCACACAGACAGGTGAATAACATTTGGGATTATTCACTTGCTCTGGATATGGAATATTACCTGTGTTTTATGGACGTCTTTGCTGTTTCCTGAAAATGATTACTAAATTATCCGAGTCACGCCATTTAAAGAATTGATGAAAATTAATGAATTAATTCGTCTGCTGGAGTGTGGGTGGGAATGTTTTGCCATTAAAAAGAAACTTTGGGATTTTTCGACCTGGGCCCTATTTTTAGATCTTTTTGGATCCAAACTTTTACTAAGAACAATTACCAATTGAAATCCATCCAGTATTGACGTTCTAACCGGCAACCGCAAAATGACTGTACAATGTAATCCCATGGGGCATTCATCCGCGTCAAAGTAAACCGCCTTTTTCCACCACTAACCGGCTCATAATGTAATTAGAAGTGCTTGACTACATGGAAAAAATCCCTACAGAGTTTGTCTGGTACAGTCTGTTTACCTCAGTAACTGTAAAGAAACTGTGGAAAATGATTTCTTGGTTTGCTACTTTTCTGTAAGAAAAATATATAAATACCTTCTTAAAACACGTAGAACCTCCTCTCTATCTCTCTCTTGCTCTGTGAGGATGAGGCTGTGTCCTTCTCCGTAAACCAAAACAGGGTGTTGAAGATATCCCCAGGTGTGAAACACTCTGGCTCATTGCTTATGTACTTTTGTTTGTCTATCTTCAGGACTTAGGGGTCCCACCATGGCAGTATGGCTTTGCCTATTTTGTTCAATATTTCACTTGAACTCTTTGTATAGGACATATCATGGCATATGGCATATTATTTCATAACTCACCATGACAGTCTGTGTTGAGTGGTATAACAGTGTCATGTTACTATTATCAGGGAGTTTCACAATGATTTCAGCTCTTAAAATGTCTGATTCTATGATAGCTTGTTAGCATGTGACGTAAGCTTGCATGGCATCTGAAACTCTGCAACCTGTCACAAGAGCCGATAATGGCAACAAGGTGTTCATATTTTTGGGGTCTGGCTGTCACGGGGAGAAATGACAGGAAGCGGCATCATAAATGACATGTTTACGACATAGTTGTGTCATTTTTATGACAAAGGGTTCAAGTGAAGACCCCAAAAAAGACAACAGCAACAACAGCTAATGTTTTAACATGGTAGCAGGGGATAGTAGACATCTTTCCACATAGGCATTTGTCATGGTTTGTACAAAAAACAAATGCATACCCCAGCCAGCCTGTTTTTTAAATACATGTATTAAGAATAGCTAACCTTTGCTTGAAATTACATATTTCCTTCTCTAATATTTTTCTTCTGGCCCACCCGTTTCTGTTTAACCCTTTCTGTGTTAATTAAACATGTGCGTCATCAGCATGTGTTTACAAGCTGACCCTTGTAAATTAAGTAATTAAAGTGCAATCTCAGCACACACAAACAGAACACCACTGAGAAGAAACTTAAACACTCACAAAAGGACTGCAGTAGCACAGCAGGGCCTGATTTTAAAAAGCCTGAAACATTCACATCTGGCTTTTCTGCAGCCCCTTTTTACTACTAGATTTATTGTACAGTGACAGGACATCGTTATCAGACTCAGCATTTTCTTTGGGAATCAAACTCCTGACATACTGCTCTCTTCCAGGGGTTACAGGAGCTTTGCCAACTGCTCCAACTCCATGCATTATAAATATAACTCCTAAATATCTCATACTGACTAGTTAGTCCACAAATCTGCACTGTCTTGAACTGACAAGGGAGACTAGTTGAATTGTGGTTAACAGAGTTATTTTTGAAGTAACTTTAGATTAAAGGCTGGTGCAGCACTATAGGTACAAATGTGCAAAGTACTACACCCATTAGGTGGGAATGACCCAATTACCAGACCTTCCAGGGTCAATATGTGGGGTTACTGAGGCCATTTAACATACAACAGGCATGGTAGTAAATGTCAGGAGATTTTTCAATTATTGAGAACCATGATGCAAGTCTCTCTCTCTCTCTCTCTCTCTCTCTCTCTCTACTCTCTCTACTCTCTCTCTCTCTGTCTTTCTGTCTTTCTCTCCCTCCATTGCTCCATGTCTCACGGGTCATGCTTTCAGTTTTTGTCAAACAATCCACTGAAGTAAGCAGAAATATACAGAGGAGAAGATCTCCTTAAATTAGATGAATGCACTCTAATGCAGCCCCATGAAATGCTGTGCTGGTTCAGCACGAGGTTGAGGGAGAGTCATTATCTGTCAATTAGCCTTCCTCAAAGCTTGGCAGATTGCATGACTTACACACCATATCAAAGGTTATCGGACAGATACACAATCACATCACTAGTTCATCAAAACACCAAAGCCTTGGGCTTTGAACATTGACTTTTTTTCAGACATCCCCTTGATCCTCAGTCTTCTCCTCACTCTTTCATACGACACAGTTCCTGCTGTATTCAGCTATTCTTTAGTCTTTATATTAGACATGAATCGTAAGCAGAATTTAACCTTGATATAAAATAGATGGAAAAGATAGAAAAGCCTTACAGGGTTATTCACTTCTTAGAGTTATGGATTTCTGATGTATGCATTAGGCTGATACATTTATATGGACCTGTGTATACTTGTTTAAGAACTTAAGCATGTACATCGGTTAGAAATGCGACTCATTACAACAATTTGTATCTGAATTGTAAGTAAATCTAAGTATTTCCCTATTTTATTTAGTAGCAGTAGCCTGCCATATTATTTGTCTCAAGCTCGTTTTATAGATAGCTAACAAGACTGTACTCTTAGCTTCCTTTAACATGATTAATTCTGTAAGCCTGTGAATTCTAGATATAGGCTACGTCTATTATTCATGCAGCAATGCGTGTTAATATGAAAACTATTAAGAATGTGTGAATAATAATAACCAATACAGTAATTTTCTTACACTCACACTTAGTTACACTTAAAGTAAACATCAGTACATTGATAATAAGCTCTGATATAAATCATGTATGCCACTTTTGTTAGGTGAAATATACAAAAAGCATACTACCTAAAATAGTCTAACAGGCCTTGGTCTCCCAAGTGTTAACAATGTCCACCTCCAAAGAAAACAAGAAAGAGGCAGATCAGTCAAAATGTCAAAAAGATTCAAACAGAATACTATAGATCTGTTTCATATGTGAGCAAAGGACTGCGAAATGTGCAGGCATGTAGCCTAGCCCTACACACCACACACACAGGATGTTAATATCAAGTAAAATACTTGATACTTTTTGCTAACAGCAACATGTCTTTCTGACAATAGGTTCATTTGTAGGCTGGTTTAGAGTGTAGGTGCGTGCACTCCCTTGTT
Source organism: Clupea harengus (assembly GCF_900700415.2). Taxonomy (NCBI): domain Eukaryota; kingdom Metazoa; phylum Chordata; class Actinopteri; order Clupeiformes; family Clupeidae; genus Clupea; species Clupea harengus. The sequence continues at coordinate 15,088,130 of NC_045172.1, forward strand.
GATATGTGAGGGGTAGGGTGACAGCGGTATAGCATTGGTAGGAAGGCCTAGGACGGGACTCTCCCTTATTTTCAAGGCCTAATGTTGACAGGTATGCAGCTTGAAAGGCATGTTTGTTATCTGTGTAGCACATAAAGAGTGAAGGGTCTATTATTTTGAAATGGGGATTGAGATAATGATATGGAGAAGCAGAGAAGAAGACACAGATGTTTGGAGAGGGAGATACTTTGGAGGGAGCCAGCGACTTGGGATGCAGCCTGTTGAGTTAGTTGTAAGTTGAAGTTCTCAATAAATTTGCAAGCTTGTGAATTCAACTAAAGCTCTATGTCAGATATATGCTGAATTCCCCCAGATATTTTAACCATTACGTATACACTAACCGAAATTATAACAAAGCCCAGGCAGCTGTGTTAATTGCATTTTCTTTTCAGCTTTAAATATTGTTAAATATGAATTGTAAAAAGTAACACGTTTATTTTTGTCAGCACTAGTATCTTCATTTTTTAAACGATTCCAGTGTCTCATTGAAAATACTCACTCTATTCAATACATTACATTATTCTGCACACTGATTGGTAACCCTTTACTTCAATTGGAAATGCATAATGTTTTTCATGGTCTTCATGAGGCTTGTGATGCTTTACAAAAGCCTTTCCAACAATCATGCACTGATGTCTCCAGTGTTATGTTATGACTAAATATATTATCACAACGCCGTGCATAAGTAGGCATCATAACTATGTTATTACCCAGTTATAAAGCAAAGGTATATGTCAGAAATGTCTAAGGGAACTGATATGCTGAATGCATCAGATATTCTGTTAAAAGGCAGTTCAGTGGATGAAATTCTGCATAAAGGTCAACAAAGCATTGTAAATAGTCTGTGCTTCTGAAGATGGAACAGAAGTTCTACAAATAAATAATGAACTAACAATCTTGAGAGCAAAAGTGTACTGCATGAATGATGCAGTTTGTGTGGATGTCAAAGTTGAATTTTAAGCTCATGGTATGAATTGAAATTCATTATTCTTATTTTCAACTTGCTCACACCATTTCACTATGAGTGTGGGATGGTAAAATATTAAAGTCTGTCAGTCTGTAGCCCTTACAACTTCACAAGTGATTGCTTTTGTCAAACTCTTGATATTCAATACGGATATGCACCCTCTTTTATTGTTATTAAACGATGACTGAGATAAGAAACATTAGATTTTATCTTGTTTGCTATGGTTTGTCTATTCGTCTAGCAGAGCGTCTATTCGAGATGAACTTGGTGTGTGTGTAAAGCTACTGACATTTGCAAGACAGCCAAAAGTGTTACCAAATCAACCGAAAAACACCAGGCCGGAAGGCTTAAGTATGTCTGAACTTTATGGGACAGAAGAATGTGGGATTAAATGGGAAAAAAATGTGAGAGTGGTAAATATAGTAGAAAATTCGATTAATCTGTGTGAAAAGGTGAAGTCCCTCCCCCTTCTCACTTTGTTCCCCTGCACCTGTGGACGGGTCCAATTGGGACTGATTGGGCTAAATTAGCCCCTGGTGCTGCCACTTTTAAAAGGCGCACTCATTGTGGTTCGAGAGACAGACTGAACAGGCTGCAAGAAGCTGAGACAAGGTCCTAGACGAAACCTGTGCGACACAGTTGGACCTTCTCTATTTTAATAGCTTTAGTTTTGTTCAGGGTATGTTTCTTTGTTTCGGGGTTGGGATTACTCTGGTGTATGTGCTTATGATTTTGGGGTTCAAGTCCCTTGGTTTTTTGTATATATGTTTTGGGGTTTGAGTCCCTGGTGTAAATAAATATACAGCTGTATTTTTATGAGAAAGCCACTGTCTCCTGCGCTGTGTGTTCTCCTGACTACCTGCAACCACGATCCAGAAGCCTACATTCCACATCGTGAGATGGCCGGCTTGAGCGGTCTTTCACAATCTGACTCCATGGAATTATTAAATGACAATATTAAATGCAATATTACCAAACAATAAATAAGCTAGTGACTCAGTAATGGCATGGCACATGAGGAGTTAAATTGATGGTTAAGGAATGAAAGGTTTATTGGTACAATAAATGTTACAAGTATCAACCAAACTGAATGTAATGTAAAAACAACTAAGTATAACTATAAATAATAACAATTGAATAAACAGATTGGAAGCCAATTAAACCAAATACACACTTGAATAACCACATAAACCCGATAAAGCATGAATGCATCAAACGTAAAGAAATCAAACCCAACCTGAAAGAGTGAATAAGAAAAAGAGACGAGCTGGGGAGAGATAAAGAGAAAAAAAGACAGAGAAAGAGAAGAGTAAAAGCAAGAGTAAGTAAGAACAAGAGCGCAAATATCTTAAAATGGCTGATTAGTTTGCAGAGCTAAGGACGTGAGATTCAAGTCAGAAAGACAATTATACTTTAGATTAGATGAAGCCATGATCACACTGCAGCCCACATCACAAGGATCAATTAAAGACCAAACGTGAATATACTACACATTTACACATGACTTGGAAGGCACAAACATTCTTTGATTCTCTTTGCGACAATCAGAGAAGTTGTAGCCAGCAAGCAGGTGTTAAAGAAATGCAGGAAATGATAATTGGTTAAATTGTGGCCAGGCTATGCCGCTATGTTTGATAGCACTCAATGCATGGGGGTTGCTGTGAATACAAACAATGGATGTCTTTTGGTGTGAGAAGATCAGAGAGAAGTCCTCTGATAAGATGCCATTATCTTTGGACGTGAGAGAGTCCATTGTGTCGATCTGATCGTTTTTGAGTGTTTCTGCTTAACTCCCTGTGCACACTTGGCATATGACCAGGCGTATTTCGTCAGGTGAAATTTTGCCTTGGGAGGGTGGTCAGAAAAATCTAGTTTGGCTGTCAAGTAGCAAGTTCAATTGCAGTTCAGCACCTGGCTGCTGGCGCTGGCAACTAGGAAGCTAAAGAGCTAAATAGCTAGTTAGTGGATTATTTGCCCCCAAATATGTTCATGAGCAAAGTAAACAACAATCAATTGTTTATGTTGACAACAACTCATGTTCTACAGAAACACCATATAATTCAGCATGCTAATGTTATATGTAACTTATAAGAAGCTAGCTAGCTACTATGTGTTCTAATAGATTTTCAATTAAAGTGTCAGCAGCAAGCTAACACTAATGGTCGAGAGCTTCAGTTATTATAACCTATAATATTCTGTTTGCCCTGACAGCATTCGTGTAGCATATAAACAACAAACCGAGTCGCTGTAGACGTATAAAGAGTCGTGTAGAAACCTTTATTCACATAAAATATTTCTCAGTAACAGACTCCCGAGACTCCGCCATCTTGGTTCGATTTTTCTGATTACTCCCGCCCCTCTGAACAACGTAGGCTTCCAAATCACACACACCCCCAACTGATTGGCTATCGCGTGGTTCACATTTGCATAAAGTTAAAGAATCGCCAACTTTTAATCGGATGCAGAGGCGTATTCTTCGCCGTGAAGGGCGGACAGCCCATCTCCCATTCAATCCCAATAAGAGCGAGACGAATTATGCCTGGTCATATGCCAAGTGTCCACGATCAGTTACGCTGTCTGTGCAGTGAGTGTGTACAGATGTTTGCATAACAAATTCCAAAGTTCCCTTATTTAATAATTTCCATTTGCATCTAACATCCTGCTTTCAGATGTCAACTCATGACAAGTTACTAATTGCAAAGCATATGTCCTAAATGATGACTAATGGCTTTTTTCTTCTTTTGTAAGGGTACTCCATTATGAATGTGGGTTTCAGCACAGTTCTGCTATCTGTAGCTCTAATTATTGCCTTTGAAAGGGGACCAGATAGTGTATTGTAGATGGATCCAAGTCAGCTCTGTTTTTGTGGCAGCTTTAATTTTTTAAAGGACATACACAAATTATGTCTGTGGACTGAAACTATGCCTTATTTACGGTGTTCATATTAGGACATCCTCAGATCTCAGACTCAAGTGTCAGACTCAAACGAAAAGGCGTCAGGTCTCAGACCAAAAGTAGTCAGACTCAGGCGAAACGGCTTCAGTCTCAGAAAAACCTCTGTCATCCTCACACAAAACTTTGTCAAACCAAACGGCGTCATCCTCACACAAAACTTTGTCAAACCAAACGGTGTCATCCTCACACAAAACTTTGTCAAACCAAACGCCGTCATCTTCACACAAAACTTTGTCAAACCAAACGCCGTCATCCTAACACAAAACTTTGTCAAACCAAACGGCGTCATCCTCACACAAAACTTTGTCATACCAAACGCTGTCATCCTCACACAAAACGGTATTCACTGTAAAAGCTGCTACTTTAGCTCATTCAGAAAGCTAGTCAACAGCTCCCTCATCTAGCTCTGACAACTTTTTTCTAACAAAGTTCTGCTGAGAATGACGGCGTTTGGTTTGACAAAGTTTTGTGTGAGGATGACGGCGTTTGGTTTGACAAAGTTTTGTGTGAGGATGATGCCGTTTGGTTTGACAAAGTTTTGTGTGAGGATGACGGCGTTTGGTATGACAAAGTTTTGTGTGAGGATGACGCCGTTTGGTTTGACAAAGTTTTGTGTGAGGATGACGCTGTTTGGTTTGACAAAGTTTTGTGTGAGGATGACGGCGTTTGGTTTGACAAAGTTTTGTGTGAGGATGATGCCGTTTGGTTTGACAAAGTTTTGTGTGAGGATGACAGAGGTTTTTCTGAGACTGAAGCCGTTTCGCCTGAGTCTGACTGCTTTTGGTCTGAGACCTGACGCCTTTTCGTTTGAGTCTGACACTTGAGTCTGAGATCTGAGGATGTCCTAATATGAACACTATTATTGTCATATACGTACTTATTATTGTCAATTCAACAAAATCATATCGTATCATATTCCATCAACATGCTAAGTCTATTGACAAGTTTATTCATAAATGTAGGCAGTGACAGGTGATAATAATAAGGCAATAAGACAATCAGTAGCATAACTTATGAAGGGACTTAAATGATGATGTTGTTTTGTATGTTTAGATGTTATTTTCAAAAAAATAACCCTGGTGTTCCTATAAACAATCTTGGCAGCTTGGCTATTTGACAGCCTTTTCTAGCTCGTGGTCTGGCTATTTGCTCTCACAGCACGATTTAGCCATGTTGTTTAGCCAAAGAGCAGGAAACCTGACATTGAAGCCACTAATTTGCATGATTTAGAACAATGAATGGTAGCCTTTAACCACTTAAAATTACATGGCTAGAATTGACTAACTAAAGTCTTTAAATGATAATTCAAGGGTGGTTTGTATTCTAGTGCTGGGGCTCACACTGGTTGTTTCTCAGGGTGGAGGTCGTGGGGTGATAAAAGTATAAATACCAAAACTAGGGCTTGTATAACTTACAAAATTCAGGTTCTTTTTAGTAATATGACAAAAATGAAAATTATTATTGGTGACTATTCCCATGTCAAAATACATTTTACTTTTGTGTTAATTATATTTCACTAATAATGATTGCTCCGCCTCAATTTACACACGATTCAGTGATAAATGATCTTCCTTTGTGTCATTTCTTTGTGTTCTGTTTTCTAGCCAGAAAGACAAATCAGTTTAATGGTCATATAGCCTCTACGTCCAATGGCCAATTAATGACCATAGCAATGACTCTTGAATCATTTGTTCAGGCCAGACATGTGTAATTTTACATGCAGATGCTTAGTTGACAAATCATTTAGATTGGCCTGCCTCTTTGGAGATTACCGGCAGCTAAATTCAGTCATGTTGATTTGTCGACAGCAGCAGAAATACACGCATCAACTGAACTTTCCACATAAATGATTCATCATGATTCCTGTCCAGCTGCACACTGTGTTTACATGTTTATGCATGATGTGTGAATGAGGCTGCATTCTAGTTGCACTCTGCAAACAAAAACAAAAAGGTCAATGATAAAATTTCTCAACCTGGACAATACAGCTCACCGATTATTGGTAAGTCTCCAATTTTTTTCTCTGAGTATGCATAGCGCACAAACTGAACCCAGAAAGTTTTTGTCTTACTTGAAGTAGTTCTGTAACTGTTAGTGGAAAATGTCCTCTGACTACTTTTATGTCTTTTACAATACCCGTCTGCAACGGACCTTACTTCAGGGAGATGGCAGTTTTTATGCAAAATGTACTCCCATCAACTGGGGGACTTTTCCAACGAATGGGTCATTAAGAAGACTTATATATCTACCCGTTCTTTTGTCACCCTCCCTTAAATGTATATTTCAACTGCTCCTCTCATATGTCTAGTGGTGTAGCGAGTTATGTTTTCATCTCAAGCATGGTCCAAAAGGCTCACTACATTTGGCCCAGTGATTTCTGTTCAATTAAGATATGTTTCGATTCAATTAGGTCATCTTTTGGTCAGTGCAGATGAGGGTAATTACATTAACTCTTCCACTGTAGCCCAAAGCAGTGCTCTCAGTAAAGCACCCGCACAATACCCCTCGGATGTTTTGAAAAATCACCTTAACAGGTCAGAGAATTAAACAAAACCACACTGTTGCATTCCTCAATTACTCAGCTGTTGCAGAGCATGTATTAGTCAGCCCTGGGTTTTCACAGTTAAAAAGCAGATCCTGATGTCCCCTGCCACCTACCACCACTGTTCTCCGATCTATCAACATCGCAGCACTTTTAAGTTTTGTCTACTTTGTGACTCGCCATCAGATCAAAGCCGTGGCGAAAGCCACTGTCTCCAGCTGCTTAAATGAACTGTATGGACCCAATGGAGGCCAATTAAATCCTGGTGCCCTTCAGCAACACATAAAAGGCACAGCAGATACCATTCAGTGCAACTATTGATTCAGAAAGAGGGGGTGAAAATCACCACAAGTCACTCTGAATGACAGAAATCAATGTTCAAAAGATTTCATTTACAGAATTTTTTTTTTAAAAAGCAGCTTGAACATGGTTCATTTTTCCATTTGATTGAGATCTGACCCCCTAACTTCTACTACCCCCACTGCTGTGGCTAAGTGCAGCATTTTCAATTTGCTCTCCGGGATATAACTCCAAAAGACTCAAAGACCCAAAGTGCCGGCTGTACTTCATTGTGTCACATACTGTTGTTTGGCTACATTTCTTCATTCTTGTCACAATCTATTTTTGTAAGTTACAGCAGGCAGACTCCCCTACAACCAATAGTGAAGTTAAATGTCAGAAGTGGTATCCTTTGTTCCACAAAAAAATTATGTGTTATCTCCATTAAGGGAAAACATAAAACTACCTCAGAAGATAAATGAACAACTTGCGAAAATGTGCAGAAATAACAGACACTGGTCCTGCACCTGAGAGGAGGAAAAGACTTTCAGTATTCTTGGGATGTTCCTGAACTTTTGTCACTGCCAATCCCTCAATTTGACTGTCGACCACTCCACCCACACCTTGAAGTAAAAACAAAAACAAAAAGAAACTGCACTAGTTGGTGAGATGACGACACTGGCATCCTGTGCCAAATACAGATCAACTCAAAAAAGCTGTGCTTGCTCTGCAATGCTCACAAGTTTCACTTGAACTGTTTGTTCGAAAAGTAAAGTGTTGACAGGTTGCATTTTTATCATTCCAATATTGCTGCTTGACTATCGGTCATTAATCCTTAAAAAAAGAGTGGCTGGTTCCTCAATCGACTGCACAGCCCTTTGATAACACGCCAAAGAATAATTGGTGAACGTGTCTGCGTTACAAACATTTGAACAGGTCACAGAACAATTACACATTCTCTGAAGAACGGGGGGGGGGGGTTGGATACTCTTCAGTGACCTGCCATGTGTGACTCGTTGTTATTTTTCTGTCTTGACCTTCATGTTTACTTGGTAATGGACTTGTCACCACTGGATTAAACTTTGCTAGATAGTGGTGCACAAGAACAAGGAGCTCTTTCTTCTTTTTATACGCTGACAAGAAACGGGGAACCAAACCCTTTTTTTCTACACTTTCTCCACCTCCCCCCCTCTCTCTCTCCATCCCCCTCTCCTTCTCTCGCTCCCTTTTTTTTCTCACTTTCTCTCTCTCACCTCCTGGCTGGAGCACCTCTCCATGCACAGCAGGAGCTGTGTAAATTCCCATTGTGTTTAGTGCTGCCAGATGGCTTCCTGCTCACAGGGGCAGCGGCTCTTCAGGTTTACATAGCTCATCTTCTTTGTGCCCTGATCTGCTTGTTTTAAATGCGGCGGGGTATGAATGGCAAAATGTGTGTAGAACACGGAAACATCTGGATACCTCCGCAGTAATGTAGTGTAATACCGATTGAATAGCCTCTTTTCTTTCCAGCTGTGAATGAGTCTATAACCCTACACTCTTTTTACGCCTTTGCATCAAAGCAGTAGTGAGTCACAGCCTTCATCTTTACAAGAACACTTACCCTTTTCTAAGCTGCATTTACATATCCTTGCTAAGGGTACATAGGGGAGGTCGGAAATACATCACATGCATTAAGCACAGATATGCAAAGGCATGCTTTTTCAATAATGCAAGAAGGGGCACCTCCAGTGGAAACAGAAAGTAATGGGTGGCATAAACATGTTAGGAGCATCATAAATCATAAATATGAGCATGCTGGGTAACAAAATAGCCGAGGTATGAAAAATTAAGGTCCAGAAGGTGAGCGAAAACCTCATTTTATGATCGAGTGGAGAACAGGCTGTTTAGGAATGTAATTATTGACTGTCATTGGGATTATATTTCCTGTAAGATTCCCTATAAAAGTACTGAATGTGTTTATTTGTTTATTTTATATATGAGTGTGCGACTTTGACTGACATAGAAGGACATTAGGAGTATGGTCTGGAATATTAAAAGTTCAGGCATCTGGAACTGGAAAAACACGTGTGTATGTGCTTAATACAGACGTTTGGCAATATTTTCCATCTTTCCATCACATTCTGTCAAATCTACGAATTTGACAAGTGATCAGAAACTTTTTGTCAGACATTTTTTGTATGATTTAACTTGCTACACCTGTTTGTCAGGGTTTATGTATGAGAGCATTTCTCTCAGGTAAGACTAGACGTGATGTTTTGCACTAAAGTTAGCTTCTCGCTCACTTCTATATACACCCCCCTGCCATGTCCGAATGTAAACAGAATCAAACAAAATCATACGTAGATCTGAACACAGTTATGCTGCATGGGTGTCTCAGTAATGTATACATACAGCATATTCATGCGGTTTTAAAGCACTAAATATTCCCACATTTCATAATTGGCTTGGCAAGCATGTCCCTCTCTCCAACTCTTGTTCATTGCCATTTTCACAAAATACGACTTAATATATCCATGAATATGTAGATGTCCAGAAGGTTAATGCCCATGATTCGGCTGCATTTCACAGAAAAATGGAAGAGGCCCGTGTTAAGCTCTCTTTAGCGTCGTGGCATTTCTTTAAATGTGGGACCGCTGGCAGACATTTGGAACTAATGCTTTTATCTCCCACTGTTTGTTTCAGCTACAGCAGTTAAGTCAATATTGCTCACAAGCACCTGAAAACCACAGGCGGGGAGGTAGGAGGAGTGGAATGAGAGTTTGGGGAATGGCGGTGGTGGAGGAGGAGGAAGGAGGAGGAGGAGGAGGAGGGGAAAGGTGTTCAGCTGGCCTTTGATAGCAAGCATTGCTTCGGCTCGGTCTTTATTCTGCGCTCTTCAACGGCACACAACTCAATCTGCAAGCGAACAAGAGAGGACAGGACATTCCTCTCTTCTTCGTTCTCTATTTCCCGCTCTCTTGTCATTCCTACACGGGTGCCCATTCAGTCAGGCAAGAGCGACCTGTTATCAGGGCAGCCATGCAGCCCCGACATAGTGCCACATCCAATCTGCTCTCAGAAGGAAGCTTTTTTTTATGGTCTTCAAGTGGCATTGAGGTCTCTCTCTATTTCCTCGTTAAGTCTCTCTCTCTCTCTCACACACACTCTCACACACACTCACACACACACACACACGGTATATTTGTTGACTTTCAGCACTTTTCTTACATTTTCTCAACTTTTTTAGAGAAAGAAAGAACTTTCATTCTTCTCTGCACCATGGAAGAGGTCATGGCTGATTTTTCACCCTTCAGTAAATAAACCTTGGACTCATTTCTTTTTGCACCTCTTTACAACGAAGGAATACCCTGCTTAGTGTAGAAAAGTCAGACCAATCAATGGAGAGCAGTGATTTTACACTCCTTCAGGACTTCCTCAACTCAAGATGTTACTGCATATTACTGCAGCACAGTACTGTTTGTAGTATCAATATATTTATGATAATACAATACATTACATAGTGGTGTATGTCTATTAAAAAACAGTTTTCTTACACTACACTTAAAGCACTGTACTCCACAGTAACATATGTGATATGGGCAGCATATTTTTTCAGCATGACTTCCACGGGTTTTCCTTTCAAACGTGAAAAATGCGTTGCTTGCTCCCGCCCCCCAAAATGTATTATCACTTTCAAAGAGTGGCCCAAAAGCTGAGAAGATAGACATCCCTCATGCTGCTATATAGCTGTAAATTAAAAGATAGCATCCCCTTTACTTGTCAGTGACTCTGTTACCCTGAGGGCATTGGCTTTTTGTGCTTTGTGTGTGCAGCCGCTCTGGTGATGAGCGGTTGTAGAGTACTATAGCGCACTTTGAGGTTGACGATGAAGTGCCCAACCATCTTGTGTTTCTCTCCCTTGGGTGGTAGAACACCTCAGTGGTACAAACTCAAAATACCCCCCTATATCTCTCTCTCTCTCTCCTTATATATCGCTCTCTCTTCATCTCTCTCTCTCTCTTTCTATCTATCACTCTCTTTCTCTCTCCTCTGTCTCTCTCTCCCTATCTATCGCCCTCTCTCCATCGCTCTCTCTCTCCTCCCACCACATCAAAGACCTCTGATCATACGGAGACATTCTCCTCTCTTTTGAATTTCTTTCCAAGATGGATATCACAGAGAAGAAGGCAGGGAAAAAATGAGGTTCAGGGGGGTGAGCGAGAGAGAGAGAGGTTGCTGTGGTGAAACAGAGAGATGGCAGAATTTAATGCTGAGATTTCAGTCACCCTTACGGACAGACAAAGGAGAATTTTGAAACAGTGAGCAGAATATACACAGTGCAACACTAACAGAAATAATACAAATAATAATAATAATATGTTGGCATGAAAGATAACTCCATAGCTACTCTCTTTAAAAAAAAAATTGACATGAAAGCTGTAGAAAAAAGAAGCCCTTTACACTTGTCCCTGATCTGATTTTTAGCCCATGGTGAACAGTCCTGGACTCCTGCACGCACACACACACACACACACACACACACACACACACACACACACACACACACACACACACACACACACACACACACACACACACACACACACACAAACACACACAAACACACACACACTGAATGTGAGTAGTTTATGATCTGGATGAGGCCCAAACAAAAGCTGATGAAGCCACAAGACAATCAGCCATTTCTCTTTAGGACGCCCATTAAAATACCATATTGCCGGATGAGTCAGTGGCTGCTCTCATTCCTCTCCAGCAGAGAAGCATCAAAGCATTGATTCAGTGCCGACATTAGCCACATTTTAATTATTGAGCTTTAATGTCGGCGAGAAAACCCTCTGTTATTTTGCCATTTTCATTGTTGAGAGTTAAAAGATGGGAGCGGAACAATTCATGACAAAAACCAAGTGGGTGGCTCTGTTGTCCAAAACACAGTGATTTGCCGTAATGTGCCAAAATGGGAACCGATGCCTGTTGTTTTAGGCATAGGACAATTGTCTGTCCTATTTAAAAGGGTTTTTTTATGTATCATGGATTAAAGCATGTTATTACAAGAAGCTATATCTTCAGAATAGATGGCTGAATGGTGGCTGAATGCCAATAAGTACTGAACAATTGGTTGGGATGTTGAAAGTGTGTCACATATGACCTGAACAAGTAAGTGGAGAAATTAGCTGACAGCTAAAACAACATCTGTAGTACACTGCCTGAAGCCTAAAGCCTTTCTAAGTGATCTAGGTCAAGACCATCTTAATTGAGACCAAGACAAGATCAAGATCAAAACAAAACAACGCCTTGGAATGATTACAACCAACACAGTACTGTAAAAAAAAACATTAAGATGTCATTAAGGCCAGGAAAGAACTGAGATCAAAACTGAGAATACTCAAAAGTAACATGTCTTCATATTTCAAAAAGGCCCTTCTATTAAAATACTAAGTACGACCCCATTAAGTGGTATGGTATGTTAAATGCATATTCCAGTGCAAATGAATAATTATCTAATAGTATCATAACCCAAAGGATTACCACATGACTATATCATAATCACTTATGAGCACTGTTTCTGTAGGCCTAAGGGGTAAATATTGAAATGAGAAAAATCAGAAATAAACATTAAAAAAAAAAATGTCAGTGGCTCAAAGCACATGCACACACACTGAATGTAATCTAGTTTTTGCATTAAACATATTATTAGAAAGAGGAGAAGGTAGGTAATGTTTTATGTCTAATATCATGGTCGGACAAACAGGCAGTGCTGGTTAGTGCGAGAGAGGGAGAGTGGACATATATCTCAACATTTCATAGTGGCTAGCAGAGTTCAAATGATTTCAGTGGCGTTCGTTAGATAGTGTCTTGGCTTGACATGCTTTTTGTCAAATTGGACGCAGAATCCTGAGATGCTGACAGTATTTCACTGTGCTGGTCTCGAGAACAGTTGACAAATTGAAACCTTGAACTCTGCAGTAATACATTCTCTCCCTGATCTATGTTCCACTGTCTACCAAACCCACATGTTACCTTCTGTTGGCTGCTCTCAGGTCAAACATGTCTCAGTTTGACCTAGGGTAACACAACATGTTGCAACAAGAGGTTACATCATGTTGTATTACTTTGCAAGGCTGGCGTGCATGATGCCTGGGCTTGAGACAAAATTATGTCAACGGGCCCCCACCCCAATTAAAGTAGACTGGGGATATTAAATTCAATTGCTGTTACGTCAACTTGATTGTCATTCAAAAACGTTCATACATTTTACTGCTAGCATTTCTAACATGTTTGAAAGAGCGTTAGTTCTAAACAGGCCCAGCATGCATGATGCCTGGGCACAATACACAATTATTTCAACAGGCCCCCACCCCAACCCCAATAAAAGAAAAAATATGCTAAGCTTGGACTAATCAACGCCATGCTTTATTGTTATGTCAACTTGACTCTCATTCAAAAACATAAAAAATACAGGCTTGTATGAAATAATTTCACATTAGTAGGCGTATCAACTCATTAGATAATAATCACTTCTCAACTTTACATTTAGTCATTTAGCAGACACTTTTATCCAAAGCGACTTACATATGTGCGACTTACAATGTATACACATTTTACATTTACACTGATGGCACACTGCACATCAGGAGCAATTAGGGGTTCAGTGTCTTGCTCAAGGACGCTTCGACAGGGAATCGAACTAACAACCTTCTGATTACTAAACGACTTCTCTACCTCCTGTACCACTGTCGCCCCACTTTAAATGTCAAAATTATTAGTTGTTGACAATTACTAAAAATTATCTGCTGACAATGACATAAAAAGTAAAGCAGATCATCGGCCCCTGAGATCAATGTGAATTCATACCCTTCTGTTGCCAAATCGCCACACCCTTTAGTTAGTAAAGTCATGTCTTAGGTCCTCAAAGTCCAGATTCTTCTGCCAAACCATGAGTCTGTCTTGAGACATGGTTGAAGTATAAGTATAAGTATTAGTTTTAAATAAGTTTATCTTACTTTAATTATCTAGCTGTTTTTTTTTTTTTGCCAGCTGGTACGTAGATAACCATTTAAAGTTACAAATAGCCTACTGTAGTGGCTAGCCAGCTAGCTAATGTTAGCCTATAGAGTAGTAGCCTACCGTAGCCTACACGATAAGGACCACATGTTGACTAACGTGTCAAACAACAATGACCCACCTTGCTATTTTGATGTCTCAGCATGTCTGCCTTGTCTAAGAAAAGTAGCCATTCACTTCCTTGCCTCTTATATTGTCATCTTTTTTTGCCCATGATCAGCAGATTTGTGAGTTGACATTTTGATGGCTTGGTTTTGTAAATAAGAGGGTGTGGACGAAGTAAAGCATGGCTACGGGTCTTATCCTTTTACAGTGTAATAGGGGGCATGCTTAGGCTACATATTGTAGCATGACATTAAATGAACTGATGTCAAGCATCATGCATTGAAAACAAATATTGCAAACACTTTCTGAAAACATACATTTTCCACCGATCAATGGCCACCATTTATGAGTGAGTATTACCCTCTCTCCTGAAGCCCCCCCCCCCCACCCCTTTCCTGCGCTGGGCCTGGGACGACTTACCCAGTTGTCCCCCCTAGATACCAGGCCTGTTGCTTTGAATTCTGGGTAAAGGTATCACATGCTTCATTAGTTGGCATCCCTCTGTGCTAGTAAATGGTATAGCACACAAACACACAAACAGAAAAAAATGTGTGCACTTAAATTAGGTTTTATTGATTTTATTTTCCGCCTCATATCTCGTACGAAGGGTACATTTTAACAATGCACTGCGTCTGTGTCTTTACTATCAGGAGAGGTCAAATCCTAGCTTTCAGCTGCAAAAACAGTGGTGACTCGTCATTTTTTCGGTCAATAGACATGGCTGTCAAACATTAGCTCGTAAGTGTCTCCATTAGTGAGTTGCTGATGCATAGCGGCAGGTTATTAGACGAATGCAAAATGCCGCGCGCCATTAGGATTGTGATTCATTCATGAGCTTGGGATTGATTTCATCTCGCTGTCACCATGCCAGTGAAACAAACAGCCAAATGTCCTTCACTCAATTAAACATTTTTGAGCCAAGTTCATGGGGGGGTGGGGAGCTAGCGTCTCGGAAGATCTAAAAAGACATCTCCAAGTTCACTGAGCCATCTCTCTCTCTCTCTCTCTCTGTCTCACTCTGTCTCTCTCAGACGTGGGAGAGTGAGAAAGAGTGGGAGAGAGAGAGAAGCAGTTGCCTTTGACTGTGATATATGACAATGCCCCACGAGAATCTATCCAGTGTAATTGTGTTTAAGATTGTGTGGCTCCCCACGCCTTTAAATTTGCTCTGAGATTCAATAAGCAGAGTGTTTCTTCCTTACCTGTGAGATGTTTCACTCCTGTCACACACGCTTGACAGGAAACAGATGGATTATAGGGTTTTCACGACAGAGGAAGCCCTGGACCATGCTGATTGCAAAGCAATATAGGATAGTGCAGTGTGCTGTGCTGAATGGAATTGGCAGCTTAGTTTCAAAAGATGTTCTCCTCAGCCCATTGAGGTTTTTGTGTGGGAGCTCACACAATGTTTTGGGCCTGTATACACACACACACACACACGGACACACATACACGCACACACAAACACATACACACACTATGAAAAGGCATGCCGGAGTTCTAAGTGCGATGCAGCTAAAGCATACTCTTACAAGCTTCTGGTTTTTGTAAGGTTACGTGCAAAGAAGATATCACGCCTTGAACACAAAGCACTTCCTGTGACTTACATCAAAGAACATTTTACACAATACACATAAAAGAGCTGAATCCTATCCTTATTTTTTTTTTTATTGGGGTCATTTAGAAACACTTCTTGTAAGCTTCCTTTTAATCCAGTCAAAAATATGCTGCACACTCTGGGCCCCCAGCAGAGCCTTAATTACCCAAAAACCTGCTGAAAACTCATTTCACCGTGCTTTATACCATACATTTCTGTGTGTGTGTGTGTGTGTGTGTGTGTGTGTGTACTAATTTCTGTGCTTGTACATGGGTGTGAGTGAGAGAGTTTGTGTGTGCTGTGTGTGTGTATATGCTGTAGTATGTGTGTGTTTGTTTCACACGTTTTGCACACGTTTGTGGGAGGCAGAAGAGGTCGTCACAAGATTTTTTTTTTACTTGTCTTGCACTGCAGCAGTGCACAGGCCAA
The DNA here is from genome assembly GCF_900700415.2 of Clupea harengus. NCBI lineage: Eukaryota > Metazoa > Chordata > Actinopteri > Clupeiformes > Clupeidae > Clupea > Clupea harengus. Next base: position 15,104,105 of record NC_045172.1, read on the forward strand.
TGCACAATTAAGTATATTGTCATCCATTAAATTGTGAACACATTGCATATTAACTCCAAGTCAATCTCAGCTTGCTGACAAAATGAAGTCACAGATTATGGTGATGGAAATTGTAACCCTTGTATATTGACAAAAACACCGTCCATTACCATACTTCCCTGCTCTTGTCACTTTGTTTATTTAATTGATTTAGTTTATTTATTTCACAGAAGATGACTGTCAAAACAGCGCTGAGGGATCAACATAGGAAAACACACCATGCTGCTTTAGCCTTATGGAGGGAACTTCATCCAATCAGTCACCTTCCAACCTCCCCTGCCTTCTTAGATCAAACTGAGAACTCCTACGCTGGACAACCTCACAGGTAACCTGTGGGCCGCTACGCAGCAGTTGATGCAAGTGGCACACATAAAGACAGTGTTCTGTGCCCACGCTTCAACCTGCAGTGGGTGTAGGTGATATCAAAGGCACCTTAAGTGTGGCTGACAACCTATGCATTGAATCCAGCCGTTTCATCTTTGGCCATTAGTTAGGTCTGTAACCAGAACATGTGAAGTATGGACAAGATCTGGTGTACACAATCCAAAACTGTCATATTTTGCCAGGGAGGTTGCGGTTGTGCATTGGAGTGGAGCAGAGTAGATCATTTATTGTGGAACATCATGCCAGTGCTTTATGTCATTGGCAATGGAGGGCAGTCCAACAGTATGTAATGACTATGGACACCTCTAGGGTACCTCACGTATGGATAACAACTGGTTTCTATAATTCAAATTTGGCCGAGGTGGTTGAGGTTACATGCAGAGTGAATCCTTCATTCTGAAACCACACGATAGTGCCTCTCTACATAATTAGCTTGGCATAACACAGTTATCATACAACATCCAACAATAAGAATGCAAAAATAATGACAATAAAGGCTTTTCTATTTCTATTTTTATTTCTATTCATTACAGAACAGCACGCTTATGCTGATGCTTCCCTGTATAAGTAGCTTAGAATGACTCTTTGGCCATGTGTCAACCTACATTAAGTACACACTATAACGAGGACACTGGAGAAGTATGCCTAGCATCTAGCGGACATACTCCTGAACTTTCATATTTGGCCAGGGAGGTGGAGGTTGCAAGCAGAGTGGATCATTCATTGTGGAACAGCACGCTAATGCCTCCCCGTGTGATTAGCCTGGCATAGCACAGCCCCTTGCCCGTTTGCCCTTTCCCATTGATTAATGAGTGTAATTTAAATACTCCCCAGAATCGATAGGTACACCTATCCGCTCGGCCGGTGTTACCAGGAGGTGAGAGATAAATGGATCCAGGGTTACATCCTTTGTCTCCTTGTCTCACATGAACTACACGTGCACCTGCAAAGAGCACGAGACCAGAGAGGGACAGAGATTGATCTGAGTGACGGACACGCTGCCCGCTATGCAGCAGCTGTGAACCTGGACATCCCTTGGATGGCCCTTTGGCTTTGTACACACACACATACACACACACACACACACACACACACACACACACACACAAACACACAGGCGCACACAGACACACACACACAAACACACAGGCACACACAGACACACACACACACACACACACAAACATACACATATACAGACACGCACAGCCAAACATGTACATCTAAATGCTTTGTGTCAGCACTCAACTGCTTGACTCCTTCGTTCGTTTGCAGTTGACCCCGGGAGGCGGGAGACACAGTCGACGTGTCACCTGTCATGTTCACAGGGTCCCCTCTACACGCTGCACAAAGAAGGAGAGACAGTCACTGTGGCCAAGTCCACCTTTCCACTCAACCGCTGTCACACTGGGTTCTTATCACTTATTATGCATGCTTAAAAGCCTAGGTGTGTCGGCTCGCACCTGTCTCAGCTTTGGGTGAGGGGCAAAAGGCTAGCTTACACACACACACACACCCCACACTCCCAAAAACTAATTTAGCATTTAAAGCATTTAAAAAAAAACACAGCTTTGTTTTTCGGTGACACTCCCACGCTGATCTGTGTTGCTTTCATCTGCTCCCCTTGGGACCACTGCACTGCTGTGTGTGCGTATGCTTGTGCATGTTTTTGCTCTGGTGGAATTGAGCTGGAAGTTGGAGAGCAGGAAAGAGAGATTACTCCTCGGACCAGGCTTTGTTTTGTCGAGATGCGCCGTCGGTATGAAAATCGAACATATGGTGTCACCGGTACGGGAAAGGTTAATCTTCACATATAGTGAGTGGGCTGGAGGAAGAGGAAGATGGACTCGGGAGTACGCGGGCGGCCATTTGTCATCCTAAACCACCCGCCGGACAACAGCAAGTAGGCTCCTTGATCCGGCTAAATTAACTGTCAACATAAATGCGCTGGAAAGTATTGTATATCGAAAAAGAAAAAACCGAGAGACAGAGTGTTTTTCTTTCTTTTTTTCAACCATCTACAATGATAAGGCCTCATGTTATGTACAAAGACTGTGGAATTGTAGCCCTCATTGTCTAAATGATGTGACACATTTCTGAGTGCCACACACAGCTAAGAGCCCTGGCAGTGACTGCACATGGCACTTTGGGCAATTTCCTCTATCTATTTGCCCCCCCCCCCCCCCCCTGTTCTCTCTACATCGCTATCTCTCCCTCTCTTTCTCTCTCTATCTATTTACAAACGCACACACACACATAGACAAACTCTCACAAAAATATATTCACACACATACTGTGTATTCACAAACATACATATACTTACACCCACACACACACACACACACACAGAGACAGAGAGAAAGAGAGATAAACAGGAGCAGGAGGTTGTTGTCAGAGAGGAACAGTAGGTGCGACGTACAGTAGGCCTACTGCTCATGGAAATCTTAAACAGATGGACTAGCTGGCATGACATACTTGGCAGAGAATCCACGGACAAATGCACTCCTGCATGGTTGGTCCCTTTTCAACAAATACCCCACAAAGTGGCCAAACAAACAGAGTGATGTTTTATTTTTTTTATTTCTCTATATCTGAATGATTGCATTAGCATTACATTAAATCGCCTTCCTTGTTAATGTCCCCTAATGCAAAGCATAGCACTCTAGCCTTTACCATGTAAATTCACTGTAATTGCGTACTTGTTGCTTGAGAGGTTTATATTGATTTTTGCCCTAAAATACTCTTAGCCTTAAGAGTGTTTGTTCACTCTGCGAAAAAAAGCTATGCATAACTATAATTAGAAGTGAAGTTAACAACCAAATAAATCCAGGCCTAATATACACTGAAAAAGACGAGACTGTTGCAGATTTTCTGCACCAATGTTGCCCTTAATGATTTTGTATTCGTTCAGAGCACGTGAGATTATAATTATGTACGGAGCATCTTTCTTCCATCTGTATACTTGGATATATCAGTCATGTTTCTTTCAATTTTTCAGCCAAAGGCCTTAGTGTTTAGTGTGCACTTTTTGACTTTCCATTCAGGCAACGTGTTCTTGAAGCAGTTACTGGGAATTGAACTGAGAATGTATTGAGTGCTACTGTTCCACATCAAGGACAGCAAACCAATCTCTGTGGAACACAAGCCTTTTAATCTTGGTGAAGCAGTTCCCCTCAGAAAACAGACATTGTTAATTAAAAGAAGTTTCACAGAAGGTGGTCAAAGACGGGGAGACACTCAGACAAAAAAAAGAAATGTTTCGATGGTATTTCTTTGTTCTCTTATTTCTTCTTTTGTATGAATTAAATAATCTCAGTTTAAATGTGGTACATGTCACATCTCTCTCTCTCTCTCTATTTTATATGTCATTAATGTTTGTTGTCATTGACTAAGGACTGCCGGCCTGCTGTAAACCCCTCATTGTCCTGTCTGTGTACTGAACATAGCCTTGAAACCAATGCACAACAACAAATAAGGGAAGAGTTCCAATGAACTTGTGTTATAGATTTGTGCCCTGTGGTCATAAGAGCGACACATTTTTATCCACTTTAGGTGAACAGCTATGAATTGTATGAAAATAGAACTAAACTCCAATAAATAAAATGAAAACAGTGCAGTCGAAGACTGGATTAAACACAGATGTCATCACATGTAACACCCAAGCTAATATATATGTCTCTTGGAGCATTACTTGTGACAGTGGGATATGGATATTTTATGGATCGAGTGAAAATTAGTTAACACACTGGTGACAGAAAGGAGAGAGAGCGATGAAAAAAGTGCCGCAATTCTTAAACGTGTCTGCATGACATAAGGGGCATGGAGGAATAAATTGCGGGGTAGCATTCCCAAGGCTGCCTCATAGTTGATCCTATTCTTTCCTACCGTCTGGAGCAAAAGGTTTTGCAAAACTGAGAAAAGGTCACGTATTGTTTTGCCCCAGAAATATGTGCCAACCCAGATGCTGCCACTGCTGACTCTGGAACCGGTTCAACCCGGAGCTGGTGCGGACCAGGGCCGGAGCAGGGCCGCAGCCGTTTCTGATTCGGCCGCGGAGCACAAATCACAGCGATAGCAACCCAAGAGCCAGCTAACATTTCTGTTTAACTGCTGATAAAAACGAATATAGTGACCTTGATAGTTGTCTAGGCAGAAGTAAATTCAGTTAGTGCGTGGGTATGTATGTGTGTGTAGGTGTGTGTGTATGTGTGTGTAGGTGTGTGTGTATGTGTGTGATAGAGACAGAGGGGTGGGGTGGGGGCACTCTGTAGAGACGGTTGAGTGGGTCTTAAGTTCTATGCAGCAGTCTCATAAAAATGGAGAAATTGTGTGGTGCTTAGCGCTGTGCTGTTCAAAGCAGAAGGGGAATGAAATACAGACACATACGTGCACGCACACACGCACACATACACACACACACGTTTTACCCTAATTGCATGATAGGTGCGACATATATGTGATCAGTGATCATGAGAAACGCAAATAGAATCCATTAACGACACTTCACAATTTACTGTCAGTGCAACTGTGCTCACCTCAGCAACATTCATTACCCTTTTAACATCACAGTAAAATGTGACTGTTATGTGTGTTGCCTACCTAGGCAAAACATAGCTATGGAGGAGTTAAGCAGGTCCAGTCTCAGTGCAGAAAGAGACAGAGAATGTCGCTTGTGAAATTGTCCTCTATGCTTCATGGGGATGCGGGTAGCGGCCTAGGAGAGTTGAGAAGGTTGGACTCATTAACAAGCCTCTTCTAGAAGTCAGGCCTGTCTGTCTGTTTGAAGTCTCTTCCTTTGCCTTTTTCACTCGCTCTCTCTCTATCTAACTCTATCTCTCTCTCCTCACTCTATCTCTCGTTGACTGTTTCTTACTCTGTCTTTCTCTCCACATGTTGCTCATGTTGTCTGTGCAAAAGGAACCGCCAAAAGGTTCTGATGATTTGCGTAACGCACCCGGCGGCTCAATAGAACGATCCTCTGCTGGGCCAAGCTCACTCTTCTTCCTTTACTCCAACCATTCATCTTCCTCTCTCTGTCTCTCTCAAAGTCAGAGTTGCTTTATTAGCAGACTGTTTGGATAGAGTGTTGCCAAAGCCAGTGTAAAGAACAACAGAGTAATCGAACAACAGAGTAAAGAACAACAGAGTAAAGAACAACAGAGTAATCGAACAACAGAGTAATCGAACAAGACCTTTAAAGAAAGACAATTAAATCAATGTGAATATAAACAGCAATGTGAATATGAAATTAATTTAAATAGCAACAGTAACAGCAATAGACTAGACTAGTGTCCCTCAAATCTCCTTCTCTCTCTCTCTCTCTTACACATACACACACACACACACACACACACATGGAAATGCCCAGGAAACAGAGAGAGGGCGAGAGAGAGAGAGAGAGAGAGAGAGAGAAAGAGAGAGAAGTGGGAAGAGGGGGAGAAATAATTAGGGCTTTCTGAGAGTTTGTAGTGGAAGGCAGCCATGCTGTGAGGACTCGGCGGAGAGCTTCCAGAGAGAAGACCTGCCTTAGTCTCTGCGGAAAAAAAAAGTGATTTTGCAGCAGCATATCAGCACAGTGTCAGTGTGGTGACCCGGCTGTAATTTATACCATCATTCATTTATCTAGAAAAGAAAAGAAAAATAAGTATTTTTTTTCTTTTTGCTAAGCTGTTCTTTTTTTCTTTTGAATCTACACATCCATTGCCAATTGGCCTCCTAATAAATATTTTGAAGGGTTCACTGAATGCTGTTTAATGCATGTAATGCTTCTCAAGCATCTCTCCTGCCCTGATTTTCATACACTCAGAGACAGAAGCGCTGCAATCTCATAAAATGCTCTTAAGTCACTACAACACTTATGGTGGGAAATCACTAATTCATTCAAGTAAGTGGATTTACTATTACAATGTTTTATTAGACTTATTGAGTGCTGGTTTTTGTTGTTGCTGTTTTCTTGAGGACCCAAAGAAACATGGAAGAGTGCCACCCGTGAACCTGAAATGCTAAAACATACACCGATTACAGATTTGAAAGGGCTACTTGACTCGCCCTGAAGACTGTGGCCCCTTCTTCTGAACTTTAATCATTAAGCCATGAACACTTCGACAAAAATCTCCCCACCACCTGTCTGTCTTCTAGGAAAGAGAAATATTAGTCTTTTACTCTTGTGCAGTAAAACATGTGGATTTGCATTCGGGGTTGGTTGAGGTGATTGCACTCATCAGCAACAGAGATTGGAATCCTTCAGTTCACTGAAGCAAACCCATGTGAGATTACTACCCCCCTCCTGCTGCCCTTGATCATTTAAAGCTCATTTCTGCGGGTCAGGAACACCCAAGTGCATTAGTGGCTTGAGTGTCTGTCACTGCCACCCCATGTAGGTCACTTTGATTGCATCAGATGTGTAGCCCAAAGCTCTGGAACTCAGCGGTCAAGTTGAGAGAATGGATGGAGAGTCTCTCAGCTCTCTGCTCTCTGCTCGTTGGACGAATGCTGAGGGATTCATCATGTCGCTCTATCACTGGACAGCGCCTTGTAGTGATTAATGAGTCTACCACCATTGTGAAGTACACTACATTTTCTTGGGCAAAACAATAAAATGGCCGCCAACCATGTAGGAAGAGATGGAGGAAGCAGATCTGTTATAATGTGTCAAGCTAATAGATATAGCACTGAAGTTGTATCACTGGTAGCTGTGCGCATTCATTTGCCCATATGTTACATGAAAGTATACTTGTGTTGCCCTTTTGATGAATACAGTGTACCAGGGCAGCACCAACTAAAATCGACTGAAATAAAGATAGTTCAAAATATAAAAGATAGTTCTATTAGATGGTTACATCACAATAGTTGTGTGTTGCATACATTAACTAGGTCATGAGTCATAGAAACAAAGTATTTTTTTGCAAATATAGGCTATGGAGTTGTTAGAGTGCGTCACATTACTGTACTGAAAGCCAAAACCAAAATCTAAAATTGACGAGGGTAACATCAGCGTGATCGATAACATTTAAATCTAGGAGCATTTCACCAAAGACTGGCCTTTGCTAAGAGGGTCATGAGCTCCATTATAATGATGCAGAGTTGACCAGCACGGGCACACATCTGCTATACAACTATTTGGAAAGGAAACATGTTAGCTCTTTGGAAGGAGACCTGGCTAACCTTAGTTCAAAAACAAATGAAGTGCGATTAGCAATGTAATGAACCGCGACTGTTTGCATGACATTCTAAAAGGCGGATATTTCTAAAGAAATGGTGAGGTTCAACTTCAGGTTGTTTCCATATCAACATCTTGTTTGTCACCAGTTCACTATATTGGTTTAATTAGCCCAAACTTTCAATTTTGGCTCATAAAAATGAAACAGAAAAAAAAAAACAGAAGGTTTCTTACTTTATTGACTATGCTATGTCTCCAGAAATGCTATGTGCGTTATGTAGATAGATAGGAAAGCAGGCACAAATGACTTTCATCTCGTCAGAGAGTGAATGTAAACTAGGGTGACCAGACGTCCTCTTTTACCCGGACATGTCCTCTTTTTGAGATCTAAAAAATGCGTCCGGCAGGGATTCCAAAAACGTCCGGGATTTTGCCTTGTCGGATATTTGTGTTTCACAAACTACTGTTACGCCCTTACAAGTTTTGGAAGGGGTACCTCCCTTACGTTCCACCTTCTTGCGCGAGCTCTGACTGTAGAGAGAACTGTCATTGGTCGACCGCCCTCTCAGTGTTGCCAGATGCACGATAATTATCTTCCAAATACGATTATTTTGAGCATTTGGTAGGCCTACGTTACGCCATTTCCAATCGGGCAACACTGAGCACCATGCCGCTTTCAGTAGTTGCATTGTTTACAAGAGCACATGGATTCTGCATGTCAAAACTTCGTCAAGGGGGAGGGGTCATCTGCATGTGAAATAGATGTTAAAACTTCGTCAAGGGGGAGGGAGCGGGGTCATCTGTATGCCCCGCGGGCCAGATCCAGTATACACTACCCCGCCCCCTCCCCCGCGACGAAGTGTCCTCTTTTTCACAAACTCAAATCTGGTCACCCTAATGTAAACGCTCTTATAATGAACCCACGAGATTATGCTTTTCCTCACTTATACACAACTTGTGCAATGACATGAAATTTTGTTGAACAAGTTGTTTTATTAGACCCTATGGTGAACATTAAAGAGTAACCAGTGTTTCAGATTTTTTTCAGCAGCGATGTGGTTGTGTGCACGTCCACAAGCAAACGGCACTGGACCTGTTTATGTTCTCATGCTGGAGTAAAAGTGAAGTGATGTGAATGTGATACTGAGAAGTCCATTAAATGTTGCACTAAACCGAACAGCACTTTGGAAACAAAGGGCCTCATGTAAGAAGCATTGTGTGAACACATTGTCACAGTCCAGTCCAGCACCTCTAACTCCTAGTCCATGTGTTATGCGTCAGTCCCATTGTTGAGCTAGTCCAGGTTTTACCCATAGCCTAGTTGCTGGCTGATTGACAAGGGAAGTGACCAATCACCAGCACCTGTCCATGCACACCTGCTTCCACTCACTTCATCAGCCACAGCTTTTAAGCCATGCCAGGACCATCACTCCTCGCCTGATGATCTCACCTTTCATTGCCAAGCCTGTCTGATTCGTCCACCTGTAGATATATTTTCTTTGCTGTTCTTGACCCAAGCCTGTTTTCTGGATCTGTGAATTTTGCTTAGCCCTTTGGAAACGTCTCGGTTACTTACGTAACCTCGGTTCCTTAAGCAGGAACCAGATATAACAGTATGGTACATGACACTAGTCATGGGCCTAAATCGAAGCATTTATCCATTCACGCCTGAAAGGCCGCAAGATTTGTCTGCGCTTACTCCTGAGCCCGCCCCCTCAGGAGTCTATAGATTGAATCACGGAGCACAAATCACCCTTGGAAAGAAAAACTGAGCAAGAATATCAAACCAAGGTAACACTGTACACGCCAACTTTGTTATATCTGGTTCCTGCTTAAGGAACAGAGGTTACGTAAGTAACCGAGACGTTCCTTATCGCAGTTCACTGCGATATAACAGTATGGGACCCTATACATTCCCGCGTGATAATACAGTGGCAGCCAATCACACACACCAACTTTATTCAAGCCCTTGCCCTCCTAGAGGTTCAAACGGCAGCTGGCGGTGAACATTCTACAGGGCATCCTTTAACATAGGCGGCAGAGATCAGTGATCCCACGCCTGTAGGAAACAACCCTGGAATGGTTAATTTGCAACATAACACGTAGACACTAATGAACACATACATCATTACATCGTTCTCAGGCCAGGGGATTCAGAGATCGCCTGTCTGCAGACTCCTTGTAAGAAACTAGGTTATTCCTAGGCGATAAGGATCTGCGATCCCTCGCCTGTAGGAAACACCCCTCGAATGGTTCATTCGCAACGTAACACGTAGACACTAATGAACACATCCATCATTATATCGTTCTCAGGCCAGGGGATTCAGAGATCGCCTGTCTGTAGAACACCATGTAAAACTAAGTTCAGCCACATCTAACATACAGAATCTAATGAAAGTGTGGCGATAACTCCAGCTTGCAGCTTTGCAAATATCTTCCACCGACACGCCCTTTAGTAAGGCCCAGGAAGACGAGACCCCCCGCGTAGACTGCGCATGCAACTTCTCCAGGGGATCTAAAGACAAGCTCTTATAAGACAACACGATAGCCTCTACTATCCAACGGGAGAGGCTCGGTTTTGATAGAGATCTGCCTTTTGCCCGTGCACCAAAGCACACAAATAGCTGATCCGACTGTCTGAAAGCTCCAGTGCGCTCTACATAACAGCGGAGAGCGCGCACTGAACAGAGCTTACTCAAACGTTCCTCCTCTGCTGACGCAAAAGGAGGAGGCGAGAAAACTGCTAATTCAATCACCTGATTGCGGAATGGGGTTGCCACCACTTTGGGTGTGTAAGCAGCATTAGGTCGCATAACCACTCTGTCACCAGCGATCGAGAACTGAAGGCACGATGGGCTGACTGACAGGGCTTGCATGTCACCAACGCGCTTTGCTGACGTTAACGCCAGTAGCAGCGCGGTCTTTAAAGAGACAAACTTTATGTCCACCATCTCCAGGGGCTCGAACGGAGGCCCTGTGAGAGCACGTAACACAACCAGCAGATCCCAAGAGGGTATGAGGTGTCTCTCTGGCACCCTGAGCCGTCTCACCCCCGCCGTAAAGCGTGACGCTAGCGGGTGACTGCCAGGAGAACTGCCATTAATGCCTGTGTGGCAGGCTGAAATGGCAGCCAGGTACACTTTGAGAGTGGAAGCCGCCTTCCCCTCATCAAACAACTGCTGTAGGAATTCTAGTATAACGCCCAGCGCGCAGTTAATGGGCTCATGCTGCCGCGCAGTGCACCATCACTCAAAACTGCACCACTTCAGCGTATACAGAGCCCGTGTCGACACCGCTCGGGCACTCTGTATTGTAGCCACCACCGCATCCGACAAGCCTGACGCTATGAGCCTGCACCTCTCAGGTGCCAGGCTCTGAGACGCCACCACTCCGGATGGGGGTGCCACACTGTCCTGTGCGCTTGCGTTAGGAGGTCTCTCCGCAGAGGCAGCTCCCAGGGCTGTTGCACTGACATATTGAATAGATCTGCCGCCCACGGCTGATTGAGCAAGTGGGGGGCTATCAATATCAATTCTCTGCCCTCGTCCGCTACCCTGCACAGCACCTGCTGGAGGAGCGGAATTGGGGGAAAAGCATATAGGCGTAGATCTGGCGACTGGTGGTCCAGCACGTCTATGCCTAGTGGCGGGTTGTCGCCCCCTAGCGAGAACCAGAGCGGGCAGCAGGTATTCTGTCTGTTCGCAAACAGGTCCACCTGCGCCCTGAACAAACGCACCCAGATCTGGTCTATCACCTGAGGGTGTAGACACCAATCTGCTGCTCGAGGGTCGCCCCTTGATAACAGGTCCGCACCGTAGTTGAGGTGACCTGGAATATGAACTGCCCTGAGGGAAAGGACGTGACTCGCTGCCCACAGGAGCAGGCGGGTCGCCCAATGGAGCAGAGACTGGGAGTGCACTCCGCCTTGACGGTTTATATACGCCAAGGCCGCAGTGTTGTCCCTCCTCACTAACACATGCTGACCACTCAGTCTGGGCAGAAAGTGTCGTAGAGACAGGACTACTGTCCACAGTTCTAACACATTTATATGAGACGCGGCCTCTGTTACAGACACCTGGTGTCTACAGAGACCGTTCACGCCTCTCCCCTCGCAGACTGCACCCCACCCCTTGGTGGAAGCGTCTGTGGTCCCTACTACGCGACACTACGCCCATAGTGCCCGACGCAGCGAGAAACCAGGGGGTTCTCCAGATTGCCAGGGCCTTCCTGCATCTGGAGGACACCGTTACTCTGCGGTGCCTGTCTGTGACTGCGTTGAGCCTCAGAGACAAGTACCACATCTGGAACGGCCGCATACGCAACATCCCTAGCGGGAGCGCGATAGCGGCTGACGCCATCATTCCCAACAGGCGTTGGCAGCACAGCGACGAGACTGACTGTCCCAGTCGGAACTGGCGCACGCATGTTTTGATGGCATTTATTCGTTCTCGAGACAGCCTGACCTCCATGGAGGTGGAGTCTAGAATCATGCCTAGGAAATGCGTAATTTGGCTTGGGCAGTCGATGCAGGTGTGCCACCACTAGATGGCAGTCTTGCACCGCTGTTGGTCTTGAATGAAAGCCATGCACCAATCGCCCCATAATGGAACAAACGCAACTGCGTTGTCGTAATGGGGCGATGGCTGCATCCACGCACTTTATGAAAGCCCTCGGTGCCAAGCCAGGCCGAATGGGAGTGCGTGGAACTGGCATGCTATTCCTCCAAACGCAAACCTCAGAAATCTCTGATCTCTGGGGTTGTTCGGGGCATGGAAGTAAGCATCTTTTAAGCCAATCGTGATGAACCAATCGTTTGGTCATATGAACTGCACTAGCCGGCGTGGGGTCAGCATTCTGAACCTTAGCGGCATGAGAGCTTTGTTCAATACACGTAGATCTAATATTGGACGTAATATCTAATATTGGATCTAATATCCCGTCCTTTTTGGGGACCGGGAAGTAACGGCTTGTAGGAGCCTGAAGCTCATTGCTTATTGCTTCATTTTTGGAGCAGAGAGTCTCTTTCATTGTAGGAAACGAGACTGTCCCCGCTGCACCTGATTGAGCCACCCCTCCGAGTGTCGGAGAGGGGCTTGTTTTGGGTAGCCGTGGCGACGCAGAGCCTGCAAGCCGCGCTCATGTCATGCTGATCTGTCATCTGAATAATTGGTCGGGAGTGAAACCCGCTCATTGCCAATTTGCCCATGTCTAGGTCTGTGCCCGCTCTGTCTAGGGAGGGGGTCAAGATCTAAGGGCACACCATCACATTCGTTTGAAAAATGAGGGTGTATGGACGCAGAGGTGGATATGTTGAGGGGAAATTTACACAAGCATGACTTATGACTGCGCCCATAGGGGCAGTGTTTGTGACATGTGAGGGTTGTGCTTGTGGAGACTGATACATTGTGCTCGACATGAGGTTGCATGTGAGTGGTGGGCAGTCTTTATGGTGGTGGGGAGTCCACTCCCCCTCCCTTCAATGGCAGGCGATCAGGTTCGCTGGGACCTGATCAGCCCTCTCCCACGACGGACAGCAAGCCGGTGTGGAGCTGGGAGTAAACCCGCTCATGGCACACCTGCTGATGTCCAGATCTGTGTCCGCTCCGCTCGGGGAGGGGGGGTCAAGATCTGGGGGCCCACGTCACATTGCTTGTAAACATGTGGGCATATGGGTGCCGTGGTGGATGCATTGAGGGGGGATTTACACACGCATGACTTACTGCAGCGCCTACAGGGGCAGTGCTTGTGACATGTGAGTGCTGTGCTTGTGAGGACTGACACCCCGCGCTCGACATGCAGGTTGCATGTGAGCAGCGGGTAGTCTCTCTCGGTGTGGGGGCTGGCACCGTTGGAAAGCGGTGAGGGTGCTCCACTGCCTCGTGGTGTGTTGTCACCAGGATGGAGGGTGAAGTACTGGGATGGTGGAGAGGGGGCGGGCTGCAGCCGAAGCGGCTACCAGACCACCGCTACTTGTTGCCGACGGTGTGCACTGCTCAGCTGGGAGAGTCTCTCCAATCTGAGCAGGCGTCGGCTGTCCCGCATCCCTGTGGTCCCAGCATGGGAGGCACTTAGCCTGCCGAGGCACTGGAACGAGAGAAAAGTTGTACAGCGAGTTCGAAAACCCAGTAGGCTAGCAGCTAACAAGCTAGGTAGCTAACTCAACTTCTTAAGTCTAGGAAGTCTTAACTCTCGGAACTCACGCTAGTGACGGGAGTACAGACCGAGTTCGTTTACCTCCCCAACGGTGATAACCATCGGGCAACAAGCTAGTTTACAGGGTAGTCCGTGGACTAGCCCGCTATCAAGCTAACAAGCTAGCTAACGGTGATAACCGTCGGGCAACAAGCTAGTTCACAGGGTAGTCCGTGGACTAGCTAGCTAACAAGCTAGCTCGAATTTTAAGTCTATAAGCCTTAATTCGCGGCACTAAGCCAGCGAAGGTAATAAGACATAGTTTGCTTACCTTCCCAACGGTGACGGCAGCTAGGCAGCAACCCAGTTTGCAGGGTAGTCAGTGGACTAGCCAGCAAACGAGCTAACTTGGTAGGTCTCGTCAGACGGGAAGAGGCTAGCGGGTGCGGCAGCGGCTACCCAGCGGCTGCCTGACACCACGCTGCCCGGGGCCCAACTCGGTGACCCTCGCTAGCGTCATGCTAGCGTAGATGTCGTCCTGGCGTGCCCGCAGCCGGGGCAAGCCTACCTGGACGTATTCTGAAATGAGAAGAAAGTTAATTTCACGAGCACACTATCACACAACTGAATGTTGGGTAGCAAAAAGCTAGCAGGCTAGTCAGAAACTGAGCCAGCTAACCAGCTAGGATAGCGACTCTACTTTCTTAATAGTAGGTCGAATCTTGTAGCGCTCTGAGCTAGTGAGGGTAAAAAACCCGATTAGTTCACAAACTCGTAATGAGCAATAAGCACACAAAACTTTGACCAGGTAGCGTAAAGCTTGCGAAGTTTTTCAAAGAGGGTGATTTGTGCTGCGTGATTCAATCTATAGACTCCTGAGGGGGCGGGCTCAGGAGTAAGCGCAGACAAATCTCGCGGCCTTTCAGGCGTGAATGGATAAATGCTTCGATTTAGGCCCATGACTAGTGTCATGTATCATACTGTTATATCGCAGTGAACTGCGATAAGGAACTCCTGCTGGATCTTTTTGTTATCGACCTAAGCCACGTGAGCTCCAGTTTTTCACCTCTTCGGTCAAGCCCCAGGGTACCTTTGCCTATCTACATCTGCCTCTCTGTGCCTTGGACTCTGACTGTTTTTTTAACCTATGGATTTTGCCTAAGCCTCTATCTTTGCCGAGATTTGTTTAACATTCCCATCAGACTTTTTGCCTTTTGTTTATTTGTGACTGCCACAAGCCATTTTCATTAAAACTCTCATTCACTCTTTGGTCAAACAAGTCTGCTCCTGAGGCCTTTATTCCAACAAGGCCTTACCGGCCCTGTCACAAAGGTATTGTCTTTGTTCGTATCCACGACTTGAGTAATGTGGCGTGCCTTCAGCGTCTGAATCGCTTACATACTGCTCTTAGATGTTTCAGCCATCCAGACCTTCTGTAGAGAATGTGTTTTTAAGAGATTGCCCAGATCTATTTGATGAGACAGCCATTTCAGATAGCCATTCTTGGGCATGTGTTAGAGTATTTGCACACAACCCAGTACTGACCCTGCCCTTATATGATGTTTAGGGGGCGATACTTAGACTAATAATAAACAATTGGCTACGTGTCTCCAAGTTAAGATCACATAGGATAAAGCACACCATGGTTAGAGCAGATTTGAATGGTAAAGAAAGTTTGGTGTATCTGGAGACTTCTGTAAGGGAAAATCTAAGAGACATTTATGAGAATGGTGCTGCATGAAGCCCTTTTGGTAGATGCCTCAATTCATTTATTAATGCATTGAATTTGTGTCATGAATTGTTAACATCTGTTGAATTAAAAAGCATGGTCAGTGCATAAACCATGAATCTTGAAAGAGGATTTTATTTTGAAAATATTCAATTAATCAAAAAAAATTATCGATTATCAAAATAGTGGTTAGTTGCAGCCCTACGGTATCCAGTTTTTCTTTTTATTTCTCAGTGAACAGCTACTACCAGCATTCAAATTAAGGGCAATTGGGTTTGGTGATTTGTGTGTCAACAAGAGCTGTTTACAAAAGTCAATGAAGCTGACCTGAGAGTTAACCGAATGCAAAGGTATGCTAAAAAATGCTCCCCTATTAGTCAATAGTAGGCCAAGGGGGAATTCTGTCCGAGATTCAGTTTAAATGAAACACATGTTGAGCACCCCTAACAATTGCTGTCAATATATAAAAAAAGCAGTGTTTTGATAATGCCCTGGCATAGAACTGCTTAATGAACATGTTGCCTTTAGCCATCCTGGCGGGACATTCCTGCGCTTTAATTAGCATGGTAGGCCTATTCCAATGCAAATTTCTGAAGCGATTCCAGGGAGCTGAATAGGACTCTGTGTCTCACCTCAATTATTCATTTGTTTGCTCAGATATCCATCCAGATTCGCACCCACTCCGCCAGCACATTAAATGCGGGTACTTTCGCTAATAGTTTCTTTTCTCCTGTTGGTGTTTTCTTTTGTCACCCTTTCCTTGCGTCGTGCCACATTTAAATCGTGGCTTTACCCAATTTTGTGTTACTTTTCCTCATTTCCCATAGTGTAATGTATTAAAAAAAATGTAGAGCACTGGAGAAGTGCCAAAGGTCAAACCTCTAGCCAATTGCCTATCAGAACATGTGGCAACTCCCAGGCAATGTGTTTGGGTGAGACCCCTAATCATCATGTTTGGCACCACTGTGGGTTCTCTGATACAGCTCTGCTGTGTCTTCCTTAATCTCCTTTAGACATGTTTGTAAATGCTTAGGCATGCTGCCAATCGCTAAAAAAATCAACAGGCGATAATGGCAGGCGTAATCAAAATTTACAGGAGCTTTATAAGATACAAGAACTTAAAAACCTCATTGAGGGCTCCATATCATGCATTTATACACGGCAAACAAGCCCTTTTTTTCCTCTATGAAGCTCTAAATACTTTAATTGCAGGCCTCTAAACTTCTGTGAATGCCGCCATTAAAGGCTTGGCTCCCAAGGCCAAATAATAGTGTGAGTTCTTGTAGCATCCACTCTGTTTCTTTTCCAGACTGATGAGTAGCTTAAGGTCACACCATCACAACATTGCCATTTTGCCCCGGACACTAATGGTATGTCTCTCTGATTGAAACGGGGAAGGTCTTCTTTTTTGTAAGAGAAATGTGTGTGTTTTTTGTGCGTGTCAAATTAATTTAGCACGGTTATCGAAATCAAACATAAAAAAAAAGATCTCCACAAGATAGGCTTGTATTTGTCCGAGCAATTTGTGATATAATAACAATAATCAAGTGTGTCTGGCATTCTTGGGAGTCTTGAAAAAGAGGATAAGATAGATAGAGAATAGAAGAAGGGAAGAGATGGTATGGAGAGGGGGAAAAAAACAACTTGCCATCAAATCAAATGGAATTGATCTCCGCATGCGATCATTCAAGTGTTCAGTTTTGGAGTACAATGACTTGCATCAGCAAATTCCCAATCCAATTTGTGCATATTCCACTCACACAGGAATAAAGGCGCAGGAGGAGGTGGTGTTTTGGCAACAGTAATGTGGCATTAATGGGCAAAACTGCCCAGGCAGATTGTTCTTAGCCAGTTTGACATGGACGATCTCGCAATTCTTCCACCGAGGGTGTGCCTACCTAATGTGTCTGTGTCAGCAGTATTACGCCCACCCAGTGCAAATTTGAATAGAACCACTGACAATGCCTCACTGCCCATTTCAGCTTTATCTAACCCTTCTCTTCATTGTGCATCAGTCACTTCATGATAATTAAATGTAGCCATTCAAGTCAACTTCTGCAACACCCCTTGGCAATTCCACCTCTACACTTTAAAAAAGGCAACATTGCTGAGGTCGCTTGACACGTCTCGCCATCCATTTCCGGTCCATAACTAGAGCGTGGGGACTCAGTCATTCTTTTGTTTTGCTGCTAGGCAGAGGTTTGTGATGCAGCACCCGATAATCAGAGTGTATCCAAGAGTGGTGACCTTACTCTATCCAGGTTAGTTTGGGGAAGCTTTAAGTTAAGACACCCCCCCCCTCCCCCCGACTGAAATGTATTCAATTGTTGTTAGTCTTAATAAACTGTTAATGAGAAAGAAATTTGCTTTGTTCATCGTACTGTAACTAATGCATTGAGCTGTGCTAAATGAAAGATTTTATGTATAAATCACTGAGCATTACCTGCCACAAACAAACCAAAATACCATAATTTAATACCATTTATAAAGACCATAATTAATGGTTTGTTCAGATAAATGTTTAAAGTGTTCCTATTTTGTATAAATATTTCATTAATATTTCATGAAGTGTCATTGATAAAAAATTAGTTATACTTTCCCATTGAATTAATCAGTGTCTCTGTGCATGGTAACCATACAGTTCCTGTATATTTTATTTCAGGCCTGTACAGTACTTCCCTTGGTTGGGTTCAGTAGTTCAGTAAACAAAACAACACACAGCTCCCAGCTCAGATTTAAATTCCTCACGTGCACAAACACACAGCAGAAACTGTGACTGACAGGGTTTCAATCAAATTAGGTGAAAACCTCACTCCCTCTACCCTCAGCAATAAAGGAACACAATCCTCCCAGGCGGAGTATCATACAAGTCCACTCCTGTGCCGCACGCCTGTGTGTGTTTGTGTAATCACAAAACAGGTTTTGAGCACACTTAGTTCTATTTGTGCTTTTGTTTTGGGCAATAATTGCATAGTTTTGCATTCTATTATGTGGCCAGATGGGGCCCATCTGAAAGACTCCAGCAAAGGACTCATTTGTGTATTCCGATGCAATGCTCAAATGAATTTTTGAGGAAAAGGCCTATTAACAGTATAATTAGCCTGCGACAGTAAACATGCTAATCAGTAAATGCATTCCCTTAGTCCTACTGTATATTCCATTTGAGATGGCTATTACGAACGCATATATTACAGTCATTTTCGTCAGGACATTCAGTGACGGCAAAATAACAAATCCTGGCAAATGGAGAGGTACAAATACTCAGTTTAAACTGACAATGCGAAATAAATCAGTGCAGTTTCTGCACAAACATATCAAGCATGCACAGACTGAGATCAGATTGAATTGAACTGATATATGGATCAGCAAGGTATACGGCTAGGCGGTTTCAGCCGCTTGTCTACCTTCATGCTTTCATTATGTGGGTATTACAGAAAAGCATCTCCGTCAGAAGAACTTAGAACTTGACATCTTGGCGGTACGCTGTGCTCTCTTTCTTCCTATGTCTCATATTGTTCTGAGACCCGGAGGAGCCTAATGGCTTTTGACTTCTCGTGACTCTGTTCCCTACTTCTTTTTTTTTTCTTGCTGTTGTTCTTGTTCTTGCACTTTTAGATGTCAGCCATTACTCTCTCTCTCTCTCTCTCTCTCTCTGTCTGTGTTCCTGAAAGTACCAATCCAGCAGTGGTTTTGTCTTGCTGGTGCACTGGTGCAAAGGCAAGCTTTAATGCCTCACTGAAAATTAAGCCAGTTGTTTGTTTGTTTGTTTGTTTGTTGTTTGTTTGTTTAATGCAAATGCATGTATCAGCCCCCACCACATTGACTGGACTGGGCATGAGTAGCCATTCGGTGAAGAGCCTGATGGCTAGCAAGCCACACTTTTTGGCCTGAAAGACGCATACCCTCCATGGGAGTATGAGTCTGCAACCTGCCCAGTTTTTTTTTAATATATTTATTTTGAAACCTCAAAGGCCAGAAATTCCATTTCCAGCAAGGCTGTGTGTTCGTACGTTTTTTTTTCTTTTCTTTTCTTTTCTCTCCCTTCAAACATTATACTGCCCCCTAATTTTCCAAGCCTCATGGATGGGATCATGCTTGATGTGCATTATTCATCTACCCTGGCTACACTGTCTTTAACCTGCAGAATCTGTATTGTCCTGTGTCACTGTGTATAAACGTTATGTGCTTTTTCTGTGTAGAGGATTGAAATGTACTCATCCAAACGTCGCACTCTGTACCTGGCTCCTCATTAAGTAAACAACATGGCTCGGGGCTAGACAATGTACGCCTCTAGTGGTTCTGCAAGAGTACAATAGCAGAGGAGCAGTTCGGCAAGGTATCCTTTTCAAACCGAACGCTCAATGTGTGCATGCCTAACTGCTATGGTTGTCAGGGCCTGTCTCTACACAATGCGATGTCAGGCCAAGCCTTTGAAGTCTACAAAAGACGGCCTCAGCATTCTGGCTAAGGTTTGGCTGAGGTTTTTTTTTTGTTGTTGTTCTGAGGGGCGGGGGGTAGTGCTGGTTGCTATTTTGACACTTTAGCTGGTGGCACATTATATACAGTTCCAGACTAATGTCACAGATGGCATCATGGAGTTCATGCATGGGGCCTTGGGGGATTAAATCCCCTCTCCGAAGGGAACACTTCATTATGCGGGTAGTTTTAAAGCTGGAACTGTTGGCAGTTAATGTGGCTATCACTTACACAGGCATAATTAACAGGCGAAAAAAAACATAGTTAATCAACCACTGTATAATCACTGTGGCAGTTCTATGTGGGGAGTACAGTGCTGTAGGTTGCGTGTATCACTCAGTCTGAGGCATATATTGTTTATTTCCGATGCCTAATGGCAACACAAATAAGGGCAAAGGATTTTGTGATGAACTGCATTCATTTTAATACAGGTTAGGTTAACTAATGTAAGTTAACGAATTGCAGTGTGATGAGCAGACAAAGGCCTTACAGGGCATTGTGCAGCAATCATTGCACAGATCACGATCATGCTGCCTACAAGGGCATGCAAACAAAAAACAGCTGTGTTCCCAACAGAGAAGGAAGACAGGTGCTGGTAGGAGAGGAGGTTGGATAGATGTGGTTGCCATAAGCCAAATGTCATGGCAACAAGAAAAGTAGATATCCTGTGTAGTCTGATGAATCCCACATTTCATCACCCACTCCTCTAACTTTCATTGAGAGTACTGTTGAATGTGCACTTCATTTGGTGATGAAGAAACCATTATTTTCAGTACAAACAAACCATAAGTAAAAGTATTAATGTATAACTTTTGCCTGCTTTTGCTGATGCTATGTTAATGTGAATCATCACATATCATGAACAAAACCATATTTTCTCGACTATTAACCGCACCGTAAAAAAACATCATTACAGTATTTTGTGTAATTTTTTAAAACAAACTAGTGTATTGACCACACCTGTGTATTAACCGCAGTTTATTGAACATTACATCATGCCATGTAGTTGTGGTGCAAGTGCCACTAGCCATCTAAAAGTTGCATGAAGTAGGGATGGGCATTACAAGCAAATATACTACAACTGCACCCCCTCCCTGCACGATGTGCACAGGAGACGCAATACAGCAAACTATTTTGAAAAAAATCCTTAAAAGACAGAACTAAAAGTAATTTAGTCTCATGACACTGTTTTATACTACTTAACATAAGGGCTACACAACATTTAGGGCTGCAACTAATGACTACTACTATTTGATTAATCTGTCAATTTGACTAATCCATTAGTCGAATAGTTTGAAAATGAAATGCTGAGTAATTTGTACATTTCAATCATTTTAACCATGCTTTTCATTAAGCAGATGTTACAAATAAACAGATTATATAAAACATTATATTCAAAACAATACTACATTAATTGATGTATTTGTTAAAGTAGCTGTACAAACAGTGTTTCCCTATATGCAGTACACTACAGCTGACTGCCCTGGTGAAATTTCACGTTTCATAAATATTCATGACAAAACATAATAGTTGTTAGTTAGTTGGTGCTGCTGAAGATATGGTTAACATTTTGTTAGTGTGACGCCCCAGCTTTGCTGTGCCGTTCGGGGTTACGCCTCTTCCTCCCACTGCCTATTGACACTAGGCTCTGGGGTTCTATTTGTTTATGCCTCCTGTTCTCCGTTCAACCTGTAGGAGGAGCTGAGTTATAGACTGTTGCTAATGAGGGGCGGTTTTTGGCGATTAAGTAGATTCGTTTTTGCAGCCCTAATTCAATTACTTCAGATACTTCACATACTTAGAATATTTACTCAGCTTCCTAACATATATGACCTGAAGCGCATGTTCCTCATGAAGAAAATTAATTTAAAAAATATTTTTTCTTTCTTTTTTTTTTTTTTTACTTCTACCTGTCAGGTCTTGCTTGGATTAGTTCACTATCACTCGGCTACAGCCGACTTCATTTGCCTACAGTAAACCAAATAATTCAGCGTGAGGGACGTAATTACATGGACAGGTATGTGTGTCGAGGCATTAATTGAGAATCTTCCTGTCCATCCTCGGAGTGAGACGACCACCAAGGGGATGGTACAGTATTTCACCTCCAGCTATTTTTGTTCTGCATTTCCATGCACTGTGTAATGAAAGGACCAGCCTGGAATGCAGAAAAAGAGAGAGAGAGAGAGAGGGACAGAGAGAGATATATATATATATAAGTTTTAATGTAAGTTTTACGGCTAAGACATTTGATAAAATGACAATCTGTGATGCATCACTCCATCGTTCAAAGGCTTTTTGGTTGATTGAGAAAGAACATCTACATGTGTAAACACACACACACACACTGTGACGATGTGATCGTCACTACAGATGAGTATGTGCTCTGACTGCCATGCCATTGAGCCTGGCTCTTTGGCGTTGCGGTCAGAGTGCATGTTTGGCACCCTGTAGACCTGGGTTCGAGTCCGGGTGGGGTGACCACACTCTCCCTTCGCTACAAATGGTGTCAGAAGTGGGATGGCTCGCTGTGAGATCATCGGAGGCGTGCCAGTAAATTTGAATGAAGGACCCCAAGGTACATTGACCCCTGTGTGAAGGACCCCATAGATGGGTGAAGCACTTCTGTGTGGGGTGCTTTGGATGGGAGAAGTATGGTTGGTGGATGCGCGAGGAATGCCTGTGTGTGTGAAGCGCAACGGTGCGCTTCCCGAAGGTGAGGGCAGTGTGACGATATGATCGTCACTACAGATGAGTATGTGCTCTGACTGCCATGCCATCGAGATTGGCTCTTTGGCTTTGTGGTCAGAGTGCATGTTTGGCACCCTGTAGACCCGGTATCGAGTCCGGGTGGGGTGACCACGCTCTACCTTCGCTACACACACACACACGCACAAATGCATCTCAGATCTGTCATCATCATCCTCTCATATGCAGACGTAGGTAGATGGTCTCAGTGTTGACGTTATGATCATGCAGGCTAGAGCCCAAATGTGCTTTTATGATTCAGAGCAACTTGTGATGATGATGATGATGATGATGATGATGCCATGTGCAAGCAAGATGCAAGGCAGGAAGAAGAGGCAATGTTTCCTGAGCGCAGTGAAGGAGATAGTAAAGTCAGATGACAGCCTTGTGCTGAGCAAGCTCCAGGCTCAGGATGATCACCAAACCTCTGACAGGAACTCAACAGCAAGCAAGCCAGTGTTTTCATCCCTTTTTCCAGCTTCCTGGCCAGGTGAGCTATTTCATAGCAACTCAAAAGGATTTCCACTTCCCGAGGGCTGCTAAATATTATCAACTTGTTAGCAGTCCTTTTAAAAAGAGAACTGCTAGTGTGATGTGTCTTTAGTTCTTTGCATAGCTTAAAGGGGAAGTGCTATAATTAATGCTTTGTTTGTACCCCCCACCCCTCCAACCCCAGATAATCCCATCACCTCTATCCTCACTGTGCTGCCATATTGCCTGTGTGTTGAAATATCTCAGCATGGCACACAAACAAGCTCACACACATACACAGACACACACACACCATATGAAAAAAAATCTGGGCAAATACAGTGTTCTGCCATCAAAACACAATGGTCGGCTTTTCTTCCCTCTCCTTTTCATTTAGACTCTTTATCTCTAAATCCCCCCATTGTTTAAACCCTGGTGTGCGCAGTAGGCACCACTGCCATTGCCCCCCCCCCACCCCCCTGCTAAAAGCTCAAAGAGTGTGAAACAGTTTTATCACTTCTGCTGAGTCTGATAGTCTGGGCCACTTCATCAGACAGGCCCTCAGCCATATGCCGGAGCTGAATAATGTAAAGCCGAGACCTTACATAATGATAAGTATTATTTTTGAGGGTTATGAACCAAAATCGAGGGATAGTGTTTCTTCCCTAGTCTCGGCAAGATGTTATTTAGGATAGCCTGGCCTATGGGGGGAAAGTAGACAGCGCTGAACTTAAGGGGTATCTAGGGCTGCTTCTTGTATCCTGGCAACAAGAATCAGTGGTGTAACTCTGGAAAAAGTATACCCCCCCCCCCCACTCCTCTGTAAAGTGGACAGTGCATTGAAGAGAGTGTTGTGTTTAATGGGTTCAGAGTACGACACCGAGTTGTGCAATTAAAACGTGAAGGCAAAAACAGGTTTAATGATAGCAAGACATACATAGCTTTACTATTACTATTATTACTATTACATAGCTTTACTTTACTATGCATAGCTCTACAAGGGGTATAGGCAATATGAGTCTGTGACCTTTTCCACTTAAAAAGTGATACCCAGAAAGCAAAGTCAAACTGACATCAGTTCCTTTCCTACTTTACATATACTTAGCCAACACTGAAGTTCCACATCATCTAGTCAATAATGTAGGGGGAGGCTGGGTGTGTAAATGTGGGTCAGACAAATGACTGTTGACGGTTGCCACCCTGTAAGTGAAGCTCTCAGCAGTCATGGAGGTGTCATTATGGAGAGTAGTATCCTTGTGTCCTCTGCTGGGTTGCTAAAGTGGTCCAGGTAGTGAAGAAAAAAAACAAAAATTCAGATCAGAAATTAAATTCTCGAAACTGTTTGTTCAACCTCCACATCCTCTGTGCACATGATAACAGTAATTTCTCATTCTTTTGAACAAATTGAAAATGCTTTGGTACATTCATGCTAATGAGTTTGTCTTATTATCTGCAGTTACCTACATTATCAATTGCATGTCATGTTGATCAAAATGTATTCTAGTACTTCTAGTACATTCTAGTACAGTACATTCATACAGTATACATCCACTTGGAAACTTGTTGTGTTATGGCAATGACATGTTCATTGCCATGTACTTTTGAGAGCTGAACTAAGGATTTCCAGTCAGTTATGGGGGTTTGCAGATAATACATTGTGTGTTGCTGTCTGCATGAATTGTTTCGATAATGATTCAAGAAATTTACCAAAGCGACTGAGAACAACTGTAATGTCTGTGAAAGCCTCAGAACTGGGATGAAATAGCAGTCAAGTGGACTTTCATTGGCACTAATCACAAGAAGTCTTACCTTGAGCCAGAGTGAAAATATAATTTTGTGGCTGTTAATGTTCTATCTCTCTCTGACTGAAGTTTCATCACACATGAAAAGGGATGCCCGCTGAAGTAACCGGAGATGGTCCACCAGACCTGTTTGGCCTTCTAAAGAGTGTGAACAGTATCTGCAATTAATGCCAACATCTATGTGAGGCTGATATGCAACTTAAATATGTTGTCTATATCTTTCTCTCTCTCTCTCTCCTTTCTCTCTCTCTCTTTGGCAAACCATGCACATTCTTGCCGCTGCCAAATCATGAATCATGAGTAAGTCCATTTGAAAGTATGTATGTTGCACGTAACAATATGTCCTTCTGGTAACTTATATGAGAGTCTTTATGCCTTGACTGTGGAGGGAGAGTGATTTATGAGTTTCATGGCATGTGTGGTGCATCACGTCACAGTGCCACAGCGTACATGCCAACCGGGAGAACACGAGGCCTCAAGTACATGCCAACCGGGAAAACACGGAGCCTCAACATAGGAATTTGCTAAACCTAATCCCAGAATTTACTTTGAGGCGTCAAGGCATTATCCTCTTAACATGTTTAAACATAAGCGACTCCATACTGGGCTCGCTGAATGCATCAAGAGGGAGAAAATGAGTTCCCGCTCTACGGTGCATAGATGGGTTAACACACTGCAGAAGTGAGGAAAAGTCAAGTAGCGTAAAATACAAACTGGACAGAGGAAAATGCGCATAAAAGATAATTACATTTCAAACGTAGCTTTCTGTCATAGAAAAGCCTGTTTAGCGCTCCACTGCAGAAGAACGTCTGGTAAGCCAGCCAAGTACACGGGCACAGAGTTTTGCTTTTGCTTTTGCTGGATGCAGACAAGGCTATTGAAATGCATGTGATTATTTATAAAAACTAATGTGATTAGTCGAAGAAAGCCCAAGCTCCAATAGGCCATGAAGTGGAAACTGGGGTTTAACTTGGGATCAGTGTTGAGCCGGGAGTTTGATGTCTCTACCCTGCTCATTATACTAGCCTGCCGGGAGGGGATGGGGGGTCTGTGCATTATTTTGTTCCACAAAGAAGAGTCAACAAAATAGGGCGGTATTTCTGAAAATGTGATAAATGGGCCTGTCGCTTTTGGTTTATGACTAATGTATGGAACGTCCAAATGTTCTATGTTGTTCGTAAAGGGATTACACAGTGTGGCTCAGTGTTCCATCCACCAAGCATGGGCGGGCGGCTCCTCTGAGGGGAAACACAATGGTGGTCAAATTGGTATGATCAAGCTCACTTTTAAGTGGGTAAACATCATATGGTGTTTGATATTTAGGAGCAAGATATTTTTAATGCCTGCCTGTCTATGGCAAATGTGAACAGTGAATCTAAATCAGAGTGTTATTTCTATGGTGCCACGGCATCAAGCAGTGACAATAACCACTGGGTCCCTGAAGTAACAGCTGTAGTGCTGGCATGGTTTGGTGTAGCATGGCCGGCGTAAGTGCTGCAGAATTCGTCACTACCCAAGTGTTACTGTAAAAGGCATCCGCAGGAAGCCAGTGGAGTGAAAGAAAAGAGATGCGACATGTGCTCCCTGTATCTGATTTGAAAACATGCATGCGGTTGCATTCGGAATCATCTGCAGATGTTGCATCGGTACCCGGCAGGCCACTGGGGCACCGCGCCAGTCAACCCGTGAGATATCATGAGCCTGGATCTCTCTGTGGCATATACTGACAGGCAGCGCTTGAAGTCCCCCTGATGCCATGAGTAAATCTCCGTGACAGGAAGACGTTTGCAATGAGATCAGGCAAGCAGGTCTTTCAATCACTCCCCCCTGGACTTTGAGGGTGGAAAGGACAACGAGCCAAGCTGGACACTGGGTGTGTGTGTGTGCTGTGGTGTGTGTGTGTGTGTGTGGGTGTGTGTGTGTGTGTGTGTGTGTGTGTGTGTGTGTGTGTTATATAAGAAAGAAAGGCAGAAAAAAATGTAATGACATGGCAGCTCATGCAATCACCCAGACTGAGCTATCTACGAGCCGTGGTTAAATCTGTGCATCCACCCCTGGCGATGGTATGGATTGAATGACTGGAGCTGGTACGGTCATGTACAGTGAGAGGGAGCGGGGGAGGGGGGGCATGAACCACTCTAGATGGGAGGGAATCCCACCGGAAGCCTATTGTGTGATGCAGTCACCCCCGGTAATGCCCGTTCCGACAGGTAAGGCTTGGGGGGAAAAAAGGTGTGATGCCCGGTTTCAGAATAGGGGATGGTGTGGTGATGATCTGGCACGTTGCTTGACCAAAGGCTGTTGCCGGGATTTAGTATCATGACAGCTGAGGATATGAAGCAGCCCTTCGTGTCTGTGGATCACCCCGCTGCGACAGACCGACAGACAGACAGCGGGATGAGCTCAGTGGCTACGCCTGAAACCAATGCCAGGGTCAGGATCAAGCAGATTATTCTGTGTGAGGAAATCAAGAGGCTCGCTGGAGAACAGTCAGTTCCAGTGTTTTAGACGCAGATGAAAAACAAAAACAGAGAGACTCAGGCCAGAAGTTCTTAAATATGAGTCTTCATTTTGTGTCTAGCGTATTTCTGCTCAACAGTGACAATAGTTGAGTTTCATTAAATGTGGCAAGGAAAATGTGCATGTCTCTAGTAGGGATGAGAATCGAGAACCGGTTGTTTTTTAGAACCGGTTCCTAGTGAACCGATTGTTTGGAATCGTCAGCCAAATTCTTTAACGGTTCTGCTATCGGTCCTCTGTGGCGTTGCGCATCTCTTTCTGTCCAAGGTCAACTCCTCAAAAGTGATCACAACCACTCACTGTGTGAAGCAATTTGCCTTTATTGTGTGTAGTCGATCAAGTTATCTTCTGTCCCTTCGTTTGAAGCATACATTTTAGCTCTGGCATTGGTCTCCCATTATTGATCACTTCACGTTTGGATTGAAAGAAATGTTTGATCGTAACGGTGTTAATTATCGGAGGGCGTGTGTTATCAGCAAACGTTCGCGTTATCGTGTTAACCCATTATTAAACTTAGCATATAGCTACGCTAGCTTAGCTATAGAATCTTCCATTTTCAGCCCCCTACATTGAGGCAGAGGTAGTGTTTGCCTCCCCTCTTAATGTGGCTTTATGTCAGCTCAGCAAATTCAGCGATTTTGTTAGTGCCATTTGTTTCATTGTGTAAACCAGCTTTCACTATATAAATAATCTCCATTTCCATCCAATTTAGCTGATGACGTTCAGAGTTAGACCGGTTCAGAGGCTGGTAGTCTGTCTGGGTCACAGGCTACAGCTAGCACGTCTTGTACACCTCTAGCCCATCCTTTCTTCGAGGCAGGGAAAAATAAAATGACCGAGGAGAGGATCAACGAATGTCACCGAGCAGTGACTAAGTTTGTGGTGAAAGGTTTGCACCCTTTTACTACGGTAGATGCCCCAGATTTTCGGTAGGTTAACTTCTAGGAACATGTTTAAATTAAACAGAATACATTTTATTTAAGTTATGTAAGTTTTATTTTAAGTTCAAGAGGAATATGTATAAATGTTTTTGGTTATTTTTTTTTTTTAAATGTGTATGTATACATACTGTATATGGTGTGTGCAGCATTATAGAAAATTATATAAAAGAAAATTAATGTAAATAAACCCGTTTGTGCTCTTTTTTTTCACCCCTTGCCCAATAAGAATCGATAAAAGAATCGATAAGGAATCGAATCGATAAGCAGGAATCGATAAGGCATCGGAATCGTTAAAATCTTATCAATTCTCATCCCTAGTCTCTAGTGCCTTGATATTAAATTGTTGATGACTTGAGTGAACTGATGACGTGTGAGCAGATGAAAACTTGGAGAAGTCGGTGGTGAGTCAGCTGGTTAGAAGGAGGTTGGAGACATATGCATCCATAACATAGATACATTTGTATACATTTACATGTGAGCATCTCTGTTTGCAGTCATAACCCCTATAACATTTAAGCACCTATTCACTGTGTAAAGCATGACATGCAACAAGGTTAAACCATTTATCATTGTTTCTCGAGCCTATATTTCATCGGTTTAAGTGATTTAATTTATTTTTCTTTTCTCTTCATTGTTTTTAAACCTTTGCTAATTTGATAGATTACTTATCTGTAGAACCTTGATGGTTTAACTTTGATGATAAGGTTTGATTCAAACTGTTGATCAGAAATATATAAGACACAGCACAGTATATGAGGGACAGCACAGTTCCTCTATAGATACGAGAGCACAACATTAAGCTGGGAAAAAAACCACTACATAACTTATTACATTTTAAGATGATTTCATTACTGAGGAAGTAGTCCATAACAGAATTAAAATGCTTCCTGTTGAGATGACAACCATGAACACTGAAGTGACAGTCTAAAAATATTAGAACCAAATAAACGTAAGATAGTGTGTCAATCTGTTACTTGATATAGATTAGCATTGAGGAAAGTGACATAGAATAACCAAAACCTAATCTATGAGTGAGGAGAATGTTTACCCCCAACACAAAATCATTTGTTCAGTGTCACGCTGCAAAATATTGACCCTATTACATACGCTCTGGTAGGTTTAAGCAAGTGGTTGCGACTTCAGTTTTCTCTGAGGTGGAAGAGTTCATATGAAAGCATGGAGTGGTGAACTATTAATACTGTGCGTATTTCTGAAGACAGACAGACAGATGGACATACGGACAGAAGACAGACAGACAGACAGACAGACAGACAGACAGACAGATAGACAGATTGATAGATTGATTGATTGATCGATGCATTTAATGTGTTACATATTCCATGTCTGCCTACTACCTTTTCTTTTTTTGCTCAGACCCTTCCTTGCTACATCAGGAACTGACTGCAAAGCCTGTAGTGTCAAACTGAATTGATTCTGAGTGCAGATGCAGCTGAATGACTGCCTCCTAACACATAGTTATCCATCCACATTCCCTCTCAGGCTGTTAGTGAAGGGGATTTGCCTGGTGGACAACATGCCCACCAACTGGCCAGAATCAATACCATATTTGCTTACAAATCAAATTTCCCCAAACATGATTGCCTAGTTAACCTCACTGGCACTCACTTTCACTCCCAATTACATTCATCAAAGTGGTTGACCCAAATACTTGATTGCTGCCTTTGAATGTGTTCGAGTTGCGCTTGAAAGGGAAGAGCGCTCTCTCTATTTTTGGGGAAGCTGGATTATTTTCATTATTTTCTATTTCACCGCTTGCCGTCCTCTGTGCCTTAGCAGCACTAGACGATGCGATGCCCCCCCCCCCACACACACACACACACTCACCTCAATCCCTCCCCCAGCCTCCTCCTCTTCCTTGTTCCTTTTATGTCAAGGCTCTCTGAACAAAGGTATCTCTAAGCTGCACTCTCTCATGGAGAAAACAGCCCTTTCCACAGTAGGTTCTGAGGCTTGCAGCAGTCCAGCAAAGGGACCTGTTTAAAGGATTGGGATGAGGGAAGCCATCATTAATAAACATCTAATAATGGACATGATTGCCCAAGAACACAGCGCTTTATTCTGAGGAGCTGCAGTCTGAAGACAATTAAAAAAAACTTAGCCATGTCTGTTTTCAATGGGTGGGAATCAAATATTTCACTTGTGATATTAATTCTTTTTTTTTCTTCAGAGATGGCCAGCTCTAACAATGTGTTCTGCCTCTATCTTTAAACTACATGCAGGGCTTCCCAAAAAAAAAGGTCCCCCACCACAATGTGAAACTCATTATAGGTGCCTGTGTCCCGACCAATGCCGAGGCACTCAACCAAAAGGCCCCTGCTTTAAGCATGCCATAAACAGAAGCACAAGGCCTTATCGCTAGGTCAAAGGGAGAGAAGAAGGACAAGCATTATTGTCTTTCTTATAAGCGCGAGGCACATTCAAGCATGCTCTGTGCAAATGAGTTGGGTGAGGTTAAATTTAAATAGAGGGGTGTGGAGATCAAATCATCTCCTCCCAGCCAATCAGAGTGCTTGTTTTAGATGCTTATGAACAGCTTCGCTCAGCACAGTGACAAAGCACAAATAAAGTATGACTTGCTGTGACCGCAATGACAAACATTCAGTTTCCACTGGTGCCAAGTGCAGTGATGCAACCAGACTCATATCGGTCTGTCAAAGACAGATATGAGGAAACTGAATTAGTAGTAAGACTTAAAAGCAAGGGCCAATCAACTAACATAACTAGCATTAATCGGCAAGAAGTACACCGTGAACCTGACAGTAAATAAAGCTTAATTTATGTAAAATACTGAAATGTGTGGTCAGTTTGTGTTAACTGAAATCCAATCTTACATCCAGGATCTCGTAACTAAGATTATTCATGTTATTTGCTTACATTAATCAACCATTAGCTTCAACATTTACCAACACTGTGTGCTATACAGTGGTGCTTTTAATGCCTTATTAATGTTAACTAGTCATTAACCAAACCTTGGTTAGACGTCCATGACTGGTTACCTAATTATCATTATAATGCAATTGTTAAATAGCTTCTAAAAGGTGGCGTTGACAGAAGCTAAATTGTCCAATCATAACTGTAATTATAAAACTATTTAACACAAAATTAAAATTGTTCCAACGCTGTTATTACATTACATTAATATTATTACAAAAGAAATGATCGGCTGCACGGTCCCACATGGGATCGATTGTCTATATTACCCAGAGTCGGGGCTTAGATTTGCCTCTGGCTCCCACTGATGTTTATGTCAGAGCAACAGGCCTCCACAGCATGTGGTGATGGCACAGCCTTGACCCCTGCAAATGACTGGCTGATGAGAGTGGACCTCAGGCTGGAGCCCCAGATCCCCACGGAAATCATCAGCCTGGTATTGTAATATGGTCCACCGCAGCAGCAGCCTGGAAGGTGGTAATGATGGACTTGACCGTCCCATGAGAGGGACGCCTTGAGACAGTCCACTGGAGGACAGAGGCAGAAGTGTGTGGACTTGAGTGCACAGGGCCAGTGAAGGGAGGACGGAGCACTGTGATCTCTGTGTGTACTTGGTGAGGTCTCGACAGTCTGGCACCAACATGGAGACCGTATTTATTTTGACTGTCTTGTTTTCATTCCTCCAGCCTTGGCTGGTATCCCTCTTCCAGGCCCCATCCATCATCAGAGTTAGCATGCCAACCTTGACCCTTACCCTTAGCATGCCAACCTTGACCCTTACCCTTAGCATGCCAACCTTGACCCTTACCCTTAGAATGCCAATCTTGACCCTTACCCTTAGCATGCCTGACCTTTACCCTCAGCATGCCAACCTTGACCCTTACCCTTAGCATGCCAACCTTGACCCTTACCCTTAGCATGCCAACATTGAGCTTTACCCTTAGCATGCCAACCTTGACCCTTACCCTTAGCATGCCAACCTTGACCTTTACCCTTAGCATCCAGGAGTATTCCAGACATCAACAGTAGCCCCCCCAAACCCTAGTTGTTGTTGTTCGCCTTCTCACTCGATAGTGGAGTGGCCATCGATAGTGAGTTTCGACCGGATTTGGTTACCACTTGTTCTAGATGTTTCAGTAATCCAGTAAATCCACTGAGCGAGGGATTGGCCCACCCAAACCCTATTATTCTACTGTTCTGTAACATGCTATCAATCAGGTCCCTCTACTTTGTTTCCTCATCCAAACATCTCAGCTTTTTATGTAGTGTGGTCCACTGGCTCATTGGTTGTATGGCTAGTATTGATGTCGTCTTAACAATAGGGAAACTGTTGTCTGCTGCATATGGAGACTTACGGAGGCAAATTTAACATAATAGCTGATGGTCAGAATTGATTGATTGAATTGATTGAATTCAAATGATTGATGAGTCATTGATTAGTCTTTTCTTCAGAATCAGTCTAGTTCTATTGTGTGACAAAAAGTCAATGCCCTTTGGAACAATGGTATGACTTTGCAAGGATCACATAGTGAGTATTTCTGTTCAGCGTCTTGCATTTGGGTTAAACATAGTATTTCCTACAATCTTGATATACTGTTTGAAGTAATTTACATTTGAAGAGATATATTTAAGATATTTTCTTGTCAGTTAAGAGATTAATGCATTGGCTGTTACTTCTTTTCTCTTCCATCTTTGTGTTTAAAGGTTGAGTAGAAGGCTTTATAGTCATGACTCAGCTCAGCCATCTGAAACGTTAAGTGGTCTTCACTGACTGTAAAATGAAATAGTTGCTTAAAGTCTGTTTCAATAGTTCACCCATGGGAATGCTTGATTTAGAGCACTGATAATAAGCATGTTTGTGATTTAGAGTACTGATAATAAGCATGTTTGTGATCTAGAGCACTGATAATAAGCATGTTTGTGATTTAGAGTACTGATAATAAGCATGTTTGGCTTGGTAGCTGGCTATGGTCCTGGGAGGCCTATAGCAATGTCTGCTGACACCCCCTACGGTTAAGGGGGAATGTCAGTTCAGAGCTACTAGTGACAAAGAGGAGAAAGGGGAGGAGATGGGATACTTTTATTTTTACTTTGAACATGTGATGCGGTGGACAGGTAAGGAGAGTTTAAATCTCCTAGAGAGCGGAAGTGGGGTGAGTGACGGCTGTCAATCATTCCTTCCTCCCAAACTTTGTTTAGAAAAACATAATTTGCTTAACTAATTTATACGTACAGATAGACATATGCTGTACGAACATACTTCTCTGTTCAGCCCACTCAGCCTCAGATGCTCATTGCCTGAATAGCTAAAGAGTGACAGTCATCTGAAATGCCCTAGTTCTCAACGAGGCTTGCTCACTCTGCTGGATTTACCAGCATGCCATCTTCACCTGCTTCTCTACGCAGCGTCCTCCCTTTGGATTGTACATTGCTACAGAAATACATCTATACATAAATAAACAGATTTCCCATGAAACCTTATGGATTGTATTCAAATTAACTGTTTCCTTCCACAGAAACCTAGATGATGAGTAGTTGTGTGTGTGTGTGTGTGTGTGTGTTTTGTTTTCCACAGCACTCTAATCACAATCATCTTCCCTGTTGTTAGGCATGGCTGGCATCTGTTTGAGAGATGAGCTGGAGTTTCTGTGACATGGCTCAAAACATCTGTTTCTCTCGGTGCGAGCGAGTGTGCAGCCGAGTGTTAATTATGCCTGCCAGTGGAAGCTCAACTATGGCAAAGGTCTTCGGCAAGTTAACTCAGCCTCTATTTTGCCCCGCTTGAGGGGTAAACAACAGATAAGCCCCATAGCTAAGGGATCGCATTATTCTATTGCCATGCACTCTGTTCTGTACGGTGCCCTCACCTAGGGCCTCTCCTTCCATCACCCTTTGAAATGTTTGTGCAAATTGCTGCCATACTCTTTACATTGTTGCCAATTGTGGCTCCTGGGATATAAATGGATGACGGATGTACTTCCGTCCTGTGAGTGATTGTCAGATTCATTCTTATGAGTGGGGTTTAGAAAATAAAAGTGTGGTTATTATTTTATTTTCGAGTTTTCAATCTCTTTTGTCCCGAGTGACTTAATTTGAATGGAGTCAGCTGATTATACGGGCGCAGAAGAGGCTTCTGAGGCAGTCCACAGCTCTTAGTTTTGTTTAGGATTGTAAATGTAGAGGATGAGGTGTCTGAGGATTTGTTTAGTTGGCAAGTGCAACCCTGAGATGATTCTATGTGGTTTTCATCTACCCTTTAATAACTCAGTCTCACACTCAGTCACACGCAGTTGCAATGTGTTGTCCAGTAATTACCCTCAAACTCAACAAAGCTTAGTGTGTCTGATCATGATCATGTTGTAGTGCAACACAGACAGATTTTTTTGCCAGGTATTGGTTCGATCGCAGTGATCAGTGGGCAACTTCATTCCTACAAGATAACCAAAATAGAAAAACATATGCAAAAGGAATTATTATACCCATCAATGTAAAATGTATGCATTAGTGTCATCCGCTGTGAATCTTACATTGTTTATTTATATAGAAAAAACTGTTGTGATTGTCATGTTAAAGGGGTGAAGATAACCTGGCTTCTGAAAACAATCAACATTTTATTTCTTCATTTGTGTTTCATTTCATTCATAAATCCCGAAGCAATTTCCCTCCAACAGAAACAAGTGGCCAAGCCATTGAGCATCACAAAAGCCACCGACCAGCACTGAATTCTGCTTACCAGA
Source organism: Clupea harengus (assembly GCF_900700415.2). Lineage (NCBI taxonomy): Eukaryota > Metazoa > Chordata > Actinopteri > Clupeiformes > Clupeidae > Clupea > Clupea harengus. Next base: position 15,139,192 of record NC_045172.1, read on the forward strand.
TGTGTGGAGTTGAGTCGCATGACTTGGACCCGAGTCAGAATCATGTCACTACTGCACGCTCAGTTTCGCACACGCATAGTCAATATGGAATTTGCAGTGACCGTGCGCAGACCATGTCCACAGAAGTATTTTAAACGCTGTACTTATTCATTCATTTATTCATTCATTCATTCACTCACTCACCCACACACACCTCACTTACTCATTCATTCATTCACTCACTCACCCACACACACCTCACTCATTCATTCACTCACTCACCCACACACACCTCACTTACTCCTTCATTCATTCACTCACTCACCCACCCACACCTCACTTACTCATTCATTAATTCACTCACTCACCCACACACACCTCACTTACTCATTCATTCATTCCTTCAATCACCCACACACACCTCACTTACTCATTCATTAATTCACTCACTCACCCACACACACCTCACTTACTCATTAATTCATTCACTCACTCACCCACACACACCTCACTTACTCATTCATTCATTCACTCACTCACCCACACACACCTTACTTACTCATTCATTCATTCCTTCACTCACCCACAAACACCTCACTTACTCATTCATTCATTCATTCATTCATTCACTCACTCACCCACACACACCTCACTTACTCATCCATTCATTCATCCATTCACTCACTCACCCACACACACCTCACTTACTCATTCATTCATTCACTCACTCACCCACACACACCTCACTCATTAATTAATTCACTCACTCATCCACACACACTTCACGTATTCATTCATTCACATCAAATTTAACATCAAATGATTCAGAATTGTATCACTTTACAGTCATTTCATTACTTCAAAATTGAAGAGTAGGGTATTTGCTCTTATGTAAAACTAAACACTAATAGTTCAGATTTTTCTGTATTTTTAAAAAATGCAGGCCTCACAGTCTGGAGCTCAAGGCATCAAAAGCCAGCACACTTTTCATTACTGAGAGTCAAAGCTTTCATTTTTTCAATACTTCAGATGTCCACCTTTATTTATGATGAAACTCAATCCTCCTCTGCAGGGAGGATACCAAAAGTGCACAGAATCATTGGAGAGACGCTCTGCCCTTCTTCAGAGACAATTTCTTTCAGCTGCTCTTTACTGGAGATCTTGTGTTGCGTTACCTTTTTTTCTTTAAAATACCTCTGTTGGATTCAAGTCAGGCGACACACTTGGCCAGGTCATAGTTTTCACTTTGTTCGTCTTTAGAAAACTCTTGTGTGATTTTGCCAGTGTGCTTTGAATCGTTATGCTGGAATATTCCTCTTCCGCCAGGCTTCTGGAGACAGGGAGTCATCTTGTCAGCCAGCATTTCCACAGGCATTCATGGTGCCAGCTATAGATGCTATCAACACTCAACACCGTTTGCACTCATGCAACCTCATATCATCGCACTCCCACATCCTTGCTTCACTATCAGGGACTATGCATTCACTGTGGTACTCCTGGCCTGGTTGCACCCTATCTGAGCCGAACAAATTTATCTTGGTCTCTCCTGACCAAAAAATGTGCTCTCAATATTCATCAGTTTTCTTTTTATGTTCTTTAGCAAAGTTTATTTTGTTTGTTTCTTGGATGCCGTCCATAGAGGTTGATGTTATGCAATGTCTTTCACGCTGTCTGAGCTGTCACAGAGATTTCTATTGATAACACCTGTGCCAAGTCTGTTTCTCAGTGCTAGATTGTGCAAGTAGCGCACTGTCCATGGCATCATTTTAGGAGGACGGCCACTGCGACTCTGATAAGTGGTGCTATGGCTCATTCTATACCTCCTGATTACTGCTGCAACAGTTTTTTGACTGATTTCTAGTTGGTCACTGATGTTCCTTTTTTCCTGTCTCCTTTTCCTCTGGGAATTATTTTTTCCCATGTTGAGCCATGATGCAGACATGCAGATAGAAGCAACCCATAGGTCCAAAATTTTAGTAAGTTCTGGTGTTCACAGGTCATTTTATAACCATGTTCATGCAATTAGGCTAATTTAAAATCACAGGTGTAGTCAGCTTTGTTGCATTAAGTTTCTACTTTGAGGCCTGTATTTTCGATATGGTCTTTCTAAAGTATTTATTTTGGATTGTTCATGAGACAAAAATCTATACTTGTCAACTTTAAAGTAACGCTATTATCGATACAATTTTGAATCATTTGACATTCAATTGATATTGTATTCTGTAGTACAATAACTGTCGCTCGGCAGGCAAAAATGCAAGAGCATTAAATTAGTGGAAGATTGCACAATTACTTGTTTAGGACTTGAAACAGAAGGTTAAGCACTTGGACTTCACTTTGGACTTGGTCATTCTTGACTTGGACCTTCCTTGTCTTGACTGGGTACTTGCCTGAGGACTTAATCGTTAGACTTGAGACTTACTACGTCTTGTTACTCGCCAAACAATGACTTTGTCGCACCTCTACTGCCTTCCCATCTCCTCACACAGCAAAGTTTTAAAGGATTTGAATGGATTTCTCTTTATTTTTCTTTACTATGTTTTGTTCAATTCTTTTTTTGGACATAGGCAAAAAAAAAAATTAAATTAAATTATAAGCCGTGTGATTCTCCCTCTTGGGGGTGATATCCTCGCTTCCAGCGCACAGTTAATTTTATGCAAGCCATTCATCAGCCAGATGTTTCCAATCAGTCACAAGATTAAGCACCTAGTGCAGTAAATGGGACTTTATCAGTCATGAAAAAGGTTTTGTATGGTAAAAGTGCCAACCCCTTGCCAAGATAAATTGAATCGTAGGTCAAAGGGAGGCGCATTTAATAATGCTAAAGTGATAAAATTAGTTTTATTAGGAACCGATCAAAAATTATACAGTATGTGTGAAGAAGGCGTTATTTCACGGCCTAAGCAAAGGAAGGCACTCGTTTATTACCAGCGTCGGTCACATCCCCTAAGGTGTGTGGGGTGGAGATAGGAAAGGTTTGCCTGTGTAAGCAGGTACTGTATTCTCACACATTTATTTTTTATTTTATGTCAGGGAGATGTATTCAAGTTTTAAACTGATGAGTCAGTACTGCTGGAACGGCCATGTGAATAAATAAATAAACAGACACTGTTAATTATCGCAGGGTGGATAGTCCTGAAGATCCCATAGCAATGAAATGTTTGCGCAAACACCCAATAATTAAAAAGGACGTTTAGACACAGGGACGGCTTGACTTTCCCCCGGAGAGCGATCATGTTTGATTGACAGATGATTGAGATGCTGCCATTTGTTGCCAAGGATTTTCCACACACACACACACACACACACACACACACACACACACACACACACACACACACACACACACACACACACACACACACCAATCATCACAAATGCCCCAACATCGCTTGTCATACATTAACTTTGAAGATACAGCACATCATTTATGAAGACCATGCCTCTGGACTGAACTGAAGCCCAAAATTTAATAATTCAATTTAAAGGGGCAAAACCACCAAGCTGCATTGCTGTAAGAGACAGGCCACCGACGAACGACACTCCTTGCATTCCCACACTGATAGACCCCATCAAAAAAATGCTCAGTCACCATGCGCAATCATTAATACTTAATGCCTGTGATTAGTTCATGAAAAAAAGAAAACCGTGACGTCAAAAGCAATGTGTTTGCATCTTCCTCGGCACAGCTTCTCTGTGTAACGCGCGTTTGCGGCTTCTAACTCATTAACCAAGTTGATGGAAGATAACTGGCAGATAACCGGCGGCGCGCACACTTCTCGGCCAGCGTGGCGCATTGTGCTGAGTCTTCAGTCAGGGCCGACGCTATCCTAACAAGATCAGAGGGAGTCTCTGCTCTTGATGTCCACACACACACACACATGCAATCACGCAGGCTGCTGGTAGGGCAGACAAAAGCGGGGTGATTGATTTGCGGGTGTACATTTTTTTTTTCAAGTTTAGTTCAGTCAGGATAAGCTCCTAGTTAAAAGAGGTGTGTGAAAGAGACTCCTTTCCTTTATCTACACACCCCCAGCCCCCCCAGCCCATCCCACCAATTAAAAGGGACTCTCTCCCCGGACTGAAAGCACCATCCGTTCTCAAGTTGTGCTTTTGATTAAGCCCTGAAAAGTGAAAGTAAAGCGCTATGAGAATGGCAGGACTCTTTTGAAGACAGAGACCTGGTGAAAGGGGGTGTGGGGGGGCAAAGGTAAGGGTGCCCTAAAGGTTCATACATAACTAGCCCAGTCTCTAACACCAAGCCCACAGTCGCTCCTCATCTTTGTCCGATGGGAAAGGAAAAAACCCTTCCCCCCTCTCACAGTTCTTTGCTCCAAGTGCTGTGCCAAGATGAGATGCTCTGTATGTAGGACAGATCCCTTTAAATATCACGCCGACTCCTTCCCATTGTCTCCAGCTGTGGAGAATATGCCAGCAAGGTGTGAGGCGGCATGTGGAATCCCTTAACAAGTCATTAGCAATCTGCTCCGTAAGCCGCAAACACAGACGGTGCAGCGGCCGTGAGTGTGCATGCTTGTGAACCAGAGTAAAAATACTCCCAGTTCTATCTCTCACGCACACACAATGCAACCATTCACACACACACATAGACTCACATTAAAACGCTCATATCTACCCATGCACCCCCTTACACACACACATAAGCATACACATATACATCCATGCACGCACACACACACACAATCTCAATCTGTGCCAACATACACAAAAGCTACACACATACACACGCATACACGCAAACGAAGGTACACACCCACATGTACGCAAGCGCACACACACACATCCTCCACAGTGTCCTAAAGCTGGAAGCCCAAGCACTTATTAATGCAAATAGAGCGCCCACACACGGAACCACGTCAGCATTTTCCACCCAGGTTCGCCATTTTTGGCAAAGACATCACAGAGAACTCACCCATGCATGCAGCACAGTTTTCATTAAGACATCTAAATGGGCTATGAGAAACAAACAAGCGTTACAAGCGCAGTAACTCACTCACAGACTTTAACTTGCACAAAAAAACATCACTGTCTGTCAATTTATTTCATTGGAAACACAATTTTTCCACTAACCATTTAATCCTCTTAAACACAATTCACGCTGAGACAATATCACAGCATTATATGCCTCGAGGAGACTTCTCTTGAGGCGATGTAAATGATGTGTGCTCTGTTTGAAATATGATTTTCTAACCGTCGATGGCTCTCACACACTTGTGTAGCTGTCACTCACCATTCTTTAGCCCATTACGGTGTAATTTCCTGCCTTATTTATGTATCTGATCGGCGGGGAATGCGTGCTGTGCCTTCATGAAGCTTATCACTGTTATGCTGCATGACGACCAATTACACAATGACAGATCATACTGTCCAAGGAACACATGACTTATTCATTGTTATGTCCCCGAATCTAATAAATAATCTAAGATACTTCGCACACTTCCTTCCCATTTGCTTCCATCCCTGTCAAGGGATGACATGGTCAGTATGCAGAGGCCTTATATCCCTATGTCTTTTTTTCTTAGGCTCATATCACCAAAAGTCTGTCCAGCAACTCAACTATGCTGCACCACAGAAAATACTATTACTATTTATGTCTATCCATGAATGATGTTTTCTTAGTGAGAGGATTACGACACTTTTTCATGCATGTAATATGCATATAAACACTTAGAGGCATAATATATTGGCTGTGGCAATCCTAAGATCCCAGGTGTTCCATACATTCCAAGACGGGATCATAAAGGACATTATTTGGGCATTACTGTTTTATGAGCGGATTTGTGAAAACTGGAGATGGTAATAACCACTAGCAATCTACAGATCTATGGCCTGTTTGTAACATGTATAGTGTGTTGTGAATTATGTATTGTGCTTTGTGCATGAAACAGTGATTTGGTGGGCAAATCACTGAAACAGCATATGTTTAAATCAAAGCAACTATAGTTAAATCATCGGTCTTGTGCAGTAAAGTAGTGTTGCAGATCTGAAAGGTGAATGAAGCTGAGCAAACTAAAGTTATTTACCGATATAGACCAACAAGAAATTGACATTGAGCTTCAAACTGCCTTAAACAATCCCATGGCTCAATCCCATAGAGTCATGTGTGGATGTCCATCCACAAAGCTTATCTTTATCCACCAAAGCTTATCGGAACAATTCCACCCCATATTGCAGTGTGAAATTCAATTCTTATGGAGGCTGTGGACAAGACCACAAGCTTGACAAAGTTTGCTTCTCTGGCTTTTAAAGCAGTATAACATGTCAAGTTTTGAGAAAGATGAAAATTGAATTTTTATTTTAGCATTGGAAAATATCAGAATTTCAATTATACTATTACAATTCATTTGTATACACTGCAGGAAAATACCTAGTGACTGATTTCTTTGGGAACAAATATATCTGGGACACTGCATTAATACGGTTCCATTTATTTCTGAGCTTCTTTCAGCACTGTAGTATATCTCTTTAACATCTACCGGTAGGTCTTTTCTTTGCGACTTTCTTCTCCAACTTTTAAAGTATACTGAGTGACTCTGGGCTCTCGCTGATGTTCAGTATGGTGCTGTATTATCCCCCAGTCTCATCAAAGTGCTCCCCAGGTGTCATATGCCCCTCTGGGATTTGTGACTGCAAGCCTTGTGAGCGGAATATTTAGAACACCTGCAGACCGTCGGGGTGGTATGAGAAAACATATCTCTTTTTTGTTGTTGCTGTTGTTCTTCAGACAACAGCCCTGAATGCGATCAATTCAAAGATGAGACAGAACATAAATTTGTTATGGATCTGAAAATAACAGACTGGAGGTGTACCTTGTGAAATGCCTTATTGGAAAAATACTGGCACTACAAAAATAGCCTTTTGCGCCTTATTTCGCAATGCATGACTCAGATGTAAACGCAATAGCAAGGTTTGTCATGGATGAACAATTCACAAGGGGCAGTAAAATAATCTTTACATTTCAGGAAGCCATTGCATCGTACTGTGGATAGACTGTGCATAATACAAAAGTTGGATAGTTAGATAGTTTTACTTTGAATTTGCTCTGTATTTGGCTTGGATACAAACTGCATATTTATCATCCGAATTGATATCCTGAGGCATATCACAATCAATTATCCAAGAGTATAATGCTAATTTTTAAAGAAACATGGCGTTTTAAGCAATGTGTAGCCATCAAGTGATCACAGGACTAAAGCCTTAGTATAATGTCCACTAATGCGAGCAAAGAGACACGCTCTTTTCATCCTGTCTTCGCCAGTTTGGACATAATGTAAAAATGAAGAATTCAAATCAGTTTGAATTCAATTATATTCTTTTAGATACATAACATAATATAAGTTTATTCTCTCCCAGTGACCTGAGAAAATGTGTAAAGACTCATTTCATTTGAATTCACTTGCTTTTCCAGGGCCTGTCACGTTTCTTTCTGTTACTTCCAGATCTCTTTCTTGTCAGGTAAAGCAGAGACTGCTTGGGAAAGGTGACGCTCACTCAACTCTCGAGCTTTCTAGACTCTCATGACACACATTTAAGTGTTTAACTGCGAGCAGACTCGCAGCTAGAAAGAAGATGGTGAAATGGAGGTAGTGGGATAAAATAACAGTAATGGGTTTTGAACCCAGAGGGTACTGTGAAGCCAGTATTTCTTTTCAACAGGCAGCGCTTTGTTGAGAAAAATGCAGCAGCATTCATCTGCATATACCTACTTTAGCGGCCTGGGTGCTCAATTGTTTTCAAACAATTTGGCACACAAAAAAGCTATACACCACTTTTGAGCCTGAATCCAAATCTTATGATCTCCTATTTGTTTTTTTCCTGCACAGGAACATTTCCACACTCGTAACATGGTGAGTTTAGAGAGCACATTACTAAGGAGAATATATCACAGGTATCACATTGTAATGGCAGTTTGGTGAATTAAACAGAGTTAAAAATGGAGAATGTGAATTTTTGTCTCTAATGGAGGATCCAAACTCCACTACAGCTCTCTGTTCAGAATAGCGATTAGTCTTAATGAGTCCTGCAGGTCAGATATTAAGACTAGAACATAAATGGCAAAAATTGGTTTTGGTCCCTTGGGACTTCCGTAAAGTATTTCAAAGTTTTTTTTTTTTGTAAGTCTCCTTCACCAGAAATGAATATGTATAAGCAAACCCAATGAGAGATTGGGTTTCTTATCTTTTATGTTGCCAAGGATATCCTAAGGATGTATACACTCATCTCCACGTGTTCGTGTGATACAAAGAAGAGAGGGAAGCTCGCATTTAGTACACAGTGGCCGTTTTGCTAAGAAGCCTCCTTCATGCTGCTCAGGCGGAATGCTTCTGAAGCTGTGGGATGTAAATGAACGGTGGCGTAAAACATAACATCTATTCGGTGAGCTTCAGTAGTTCTGAGTGGGCATGCAAGCTGTCTAGGGCTTTGGATTCGACTGCCACTATTTCTGTTGTCTGTGATGACAGATATCTTTTAGTTTTAAAGTGTGAACAGGCTTTGGGGGATCAAAGTATTTGATTCTAATGTCATGCAGAGATAGTGACCAAAAGCATCAGTAGCCCTGCACCTTTAGCAGAAGTGTTGATTAAAATCTCCCCTCTCAAAAAGTCCGGTGTAGGCAAAGAAGACAAACAAGATGACAGGATGACTCATTTTTTTTCTTTCAACTGGTATGTTTTTGATGCCACATCTAAATTAGTTCCCAAAATGGTTCCCTTGTGTCATTCTGGGAGATGTTTAAGTTATCCAGTGTAGTTCTCAAAACATGCTTTGTTTCTCGGATGATAGGTAGGCACTAACAGAATTATTTACATCATCTTGTGGAATTGGTACGAGCATAAGAGGTTAATAAAGCCTCTCTTAGCAGGGGATAGCGCAGGCATCCCAAGGCAGATAGGCCACGTCAGCTCGCTCATTATAAATTCATTGGCTTGGAATAGGATACATGACTCCAAATTCTCGTTCTAATTTAAACACGTGCACAACAGCAGGAAACATACATACAGAAAAAAACAGGCCTATACGTAAAGACTGTAATTAGATACATCCATTGCTGCAGACTTTTCTGCAGAGAGGGCTATTTTCAGAGTGCAGAGACCCGGGTAGCAGTGAGAAGCCAGGGGAAGAATGCATCATTAGATGATATAAGAGGAAACAAACAAGCACAGCAGACTTGCTATTGACATTCTCTCGTTATTGCACATATCCTAGGACATAAAATGACATGAAAGCCTGTTCTCAGGGCTGTGTGACTCAGTTTGATTAGACTACGAGTTTGGGCTGGGAGTCTCCTGAGATGTTCCCAAATGCCATCACACATTAGTGTGAAGAAGTGTGTGTGCGTGTTGGTGTGTGTTGGTGTCTCTCTGTATGTGTGTGTGTGTGTGTGTGTGTGTGTGTGTGTGTGTGTGTGTGTGTAGGGAAGGGAGACATTTGTCAAGACATATACAAGAACGCCGAACATTTCTCCAATAAAGGGGTCCTCGGATAGCATGTGTGCCAACTTAACAATATTGCAGATTGTTTATTGACTTTCATCGGGCATTCATTCGTCAGTCCAACACCTTCAGAAGCCAAACCGAAAGTGACAGATGACAACAACAACAATAACGACAACAAAAAAAACACACACTCTTCGGCAGTAAACAATCAGGCGCCATCATTAAGGCTTGAGTGCGTTGATGAAGTCGCTTCATTTGTTTGCCTAACAGTCATCAACTGAGGGATTAAAACCCACACAAATTGCGTACGATGCTAGATTTATAATCCGTGCGAAAAGCGTCCGGTGCCAATGCGTTATGCTTGGCATGTCTCAGCTCAGCGCCGGTGGCATATGTGTGGCTCTGACAACGGCCGCCGCGCCACTCCATCACGCAGTGCATTAGAGACAGACAGGGCCATGCTAAGCAATAAAGCTAGTCGAGCCCAGCCAGACTAATTGCTTCATTAATGCGTGATGCAAATCCAATAGAGGGGCGTCATTCAAGGCAGCGATTTAGCCCCAATAAGCACAAATCAGTTTGACACCGAGGGTGTTTTCAAGTTGCAGGAGAGGAATGAATATATAAATATATAAATATGTGTGTATTTTATATGTAGATGAATTAAATAAATAGCTTGCTCTTGTCTCCAGCAAGAGCAGATAATGAATCCCCTCTCCACTTCTGACGAGACTCATGTCACAGGCTTACGAGTTTGCGTTTGTGACATGGATGGACATCACGCTAATTGACGTTATGTAAGTGTTGGTGTGTTGCGCCGTCGTGTGTATCTCCTCTGTGGGGTGATGTGTACGCAAGATCCACTCACACACATTCACACACACACACACACACACACACACACACACACACACACACACACACACACACAAACTAGTGATTGACCTCTGCCAGGAGCCAGTTCAACTCTCAGAGTGAAGGTCAAGTATCCACAGCTCTGCCTGCACACTTAAGGGATTCGGCCAGCAGAGTTGTCTTTTGTGTATGCTCTCTCCGTCTCTTTTTCTCTGTCTCTCTTTCTCCCATTTTCTCTCCCTTCATGCTATCTCTTCCTCCTCACTAATATCTCCTTTCCCTCTTTTCTCCCTTCCCGTCCTCTTTCTCTCATCCCTCTTTCTCTCTCTGTCTTTGACCCCCGTCTCTCCCTTTGTCTCTCTCTCCCTCCTTCCTTCCCTCTCTCTCTCCTGTGTTATAAATTAAGTCAGGCCTCCTCTGATGTTTTGTGGTGGGTGACTGGCTCTAAATCTCTTAGTCTGCAGAGGTCCATGCATGAGAGCATTTAGCGCTTCTCTCATGAGGGGGGTGGGGGTGGAGTAAGGCAACCCCTTCCACCCCTCTAATTTACAGCATGGGGATAGGCTGGTGGATGCAGTGAAAACTAACCAGCTTGCCTTGTTCATGGATCAATTCCCTGCAGCTGCCCCAATCTTGATCCAATGCATTATCTAGGCGCTGCGAGCCGACCTCCGCCTCACCCTTGGAAAACGGGGAGCCGGAGCCCCAGAGCGTGTGGCGAGCATGGACCGGCCCTCGAGGAAGAGGAAGGAGAGAGGAAGGAGAGAGCCGAGAGCTGGGATTGGGATTTCAGCAGCTGTTTAAAGCAAACATGTACATATCCAATGCAATATGAATATTTTAGTATCATCAAGGGGCATCAGTGGCATCGGGTAGATGTGCTTTATTTCAAGACTAAGTAATAACCCGTTTTAACCTTTCACTGCTTCTTATTTGAAGCTCGCAACTCCATGCAACGACTTGTAGGGAAGGTCTCAATTTCTATGTAGGTGGAATAAATTCAACCACAGAGATGAGGCCATATGCTGAATGTAAGGTTGACAAGTATAGCACAACATGCACACGTGGATTTAACATATTCTTGTAGCATGACCGTTGACATATATTATTGTATGGGGTGCTAACGTTGAGATCTCAATCCTGTCCTGAATATTTAATGATGTCTGCTGTCAACATGTTTGAAGACTACACAATTAATTATATGAAAGGACCTAAACAAACTCCCTGAAAAATGAAAGACTAGTTTACATAATAGATTGCTTCCAGTAAAGTGTGACTGAAAAAGGCGGGGTGAGCAGATGTTCAAGCACTTGTCATAATCTTTCTCCTCTAAGGGAGCTCATGGATTTTTCCTGGAAACCCAACACCTGCAATCCGCCTGATCCATAAAATGTCAAAATGAACTTAACCTTCATTCAAAGCATAAATTATGGCTCTAGACATGTAAGGTTTTATCTGCCATTTGTGTCCAAGTGGAGTGAACGCCAGTGAATGTGTGTGAGTTTTTTTTTTTAAAGAAATATCGTTCAAATGCATGTAAAAAGTGTAAAAGTGAAAAGGCTGTAGGTATTGATTGAGTACTGAGGGGCAAGATGTTAGAGCTCAGTCTCTTGAAATAAGACACAAGTCAGAGAGAATCTCATACATGTTATGCACTCAAAACACCAAACAAAGATCCAAGATCCCAGGGAGAATCATCTGAATAAGTAAATACAATTCTAACGTGGTCCCACCATAGCAACCGTTGCTTCCTTTTTTTTTCTTTCCTCTGGCCCGCATCACAGTGGGTATCCAAGGTAACCTCGATGCATCATGCCTACGTCATAGTTCCAATTCAGGAAGAGACATTCTGCTCTGCCGTGACTGTGCCTGAGTGGCAGCCTATGTTTACATGAATTGCACAGGAGCCGGATGCTTGCTAATGTCCTCACCGTGCCCCAGTTCCACACTGGGTATCCCATATCACGGTATCCATGGCAACATGCAATTACCTAACTGTACTGGAGCAAGTGTGTATTGAATAACATCTAGTGAAGCATGTCTGACCCCAGCACACACACACACACACACACACACACACACACACACACACACACACACACACACACACACACACACACACACACACACACACACACACACACACACACACACACACACACACACACACACACACACACACACACACACACACACACACACACACACACACACACACACACACACACACACACACACACATGCACATATGCATACATCAACATATGCTAACACAACCCATCACACCTCTATGTCTCTAGCCAAACCTCTTTTTTATTTCATTTTAAGTGCCTTCTGCAGTGCAATATCTGCCTACATGTGCAAGTAAATATAGCTCTCACTGTGCCAACAGTTCCGGGAACTGATTTCTTGAAATCAGTCGAGGGCCTGATTCACCACCTCCTTTCTTTTCCTTACTCCACATCCGTCACGTCACGTCATGCTCCGTTTCAAATATGTGTTCACTCCGGCGCCCTTGCCAGATACGGCAATGTATTCTTAATGTGTCCCCTTTTGATGAATTATGTACCAACTGTGAAATAAATGATTATTGCTCAGACCATTTTTTTTTTTTTTTTTTCATTTGTTTCTGGGTCTCTATGAATGCAAACCCGTGTATGTGAGTTAGTAAAATTTGTACACCTTTTGGATTAGGATTCAATTCAAGTATAGAACATAGCGTTTACGGTAGTTTATTTTCACTCATACGGCAGTTTATTCTCTTCCGAAACTAGAAGTGGAGCAACTTAGATTGTATTTCAGTATTCCCATTGACCTTAAGGCTGACTAAATGCATCTGCACTGAACACCAGGTTTTCTGGTCGCTATGGAGCCAAATCTGAGAGGGCTTATGTTTCAGTGTCAGTGGGGCATGTGTGATGGGGACTAATGCTTCTTGCCATGGCCGTGTGGTTTCCTGAGTACCTTTCACTGTCTTGTAGTGGTTATTCCCCTCTGCGTGGGAGAAAACAGGACGCACACAGAGGTTTTTGCTGTCATGCACGACTAAAGGGTAAGGCATGTCGCAGGGGTCTGAAGCTTTGAGCTAAAGCTTTTAGCAGATCTCATGAGGTTGGATACCATCTCCAATTATTACAATTCGTGTATCTGTTGAACGCGTTTAATAAATGATGGAACAGGATGGGCTAGAAGCGGTCCACACAGATAGGAATACTCCAGATAAACTGTTAGATGTTAGTGTAACTGCCGCTGTCTTGGCGTGCATGTTTAGTTGTAGCCCAGTCTCCCAGCATTTATGAAGAAATAATTCAGTCTTCCCCGCTTTTACACTCTTCTGACTGAAATTTTGGGAGCAGGGGTCAGTCTTGGGGCACTAAGGGCACAGGACAACCCCTACATGTTACAGAAAAAAACACTACAGGAATTTGGTGACCTCTAACCAATGCCTAGCTCAAATTTGTTATAATCCGTAATTTGACTTCAATCAGTGCCCTGGCAGTCACCCATGATACACCATGGAGGAAAATGTGCAAACAAGGGTGAATGCATCTTCAAATGTAACACACGAACACTCACAGCGCTAAAAGTTTTATGTTTGCATATGTGCTTTGTATGACAGAAAATTAGGCTAGGAAGCACAACTGAGTTCACCTGGTGTATTGTGTGCTTGTAACAGTCATTCATAATTTATTTATGTGTGAACAATTGTGTTTTGTGTCTCAGCATGAGAGACAGAGAGAAAGAGAGAGAGAGAGAGAGAGAGAGAATGTATGCATATGCATGCATCTCTGAATACGTGCATGTGCAAGTCTGCAACCTAAATATCACTTCATTCTTTGCCTGGAGGTCTTTGACTGGCAGCACATAGGCAGGCCCACCATCCACGTTCCGTCTGCAAGTGTGGGGCATTTGCATAATTCACAGCTATGCTCCATTTAGCCAATGTCCATTTCTTTCCCCCATCAGAACGTAATTGAAAGGTTTATTGAGATGAAGAGGAATAATGGTTGTAAATGTGATAACTGCCGCCCATGTGACATGCGATGCAAATCTGCAGGGAGATATAAACCTAAATTGACACTCTTCCCAGTGCGTGGCTCATGCAGTCTGTGCTGACATTCTGAAAGAGATGTGATCAATATTGTGATATTAATGCCATTACAGTGCATATTCTTGTAATGCAAGATAAAGCATAAATGTTTTACAAGGGGGCGAGGTTATGGAATTGTGCAAGAGTGCATTTCCAAAACATTATCTCATGCGTGTCATGATGATTGTATGATTATGTGGGTGGCTATCATCCGTTGGAGTGGAAAGAATCATTTAAGGCTGCTTGTGGATTCGGCGTGTTGAATTTAATTGAAAAAAATTATAAAAATAAATAAACAAGGTTATGTTGAAAATAAAAAAGGTTATGTTGTGCATATCTTGGGGCCAGTGTCTTGTAAAGGAAGTGACCACTCTATGGAGTTAAGAGTGCAGTCCTGCGTGGAATAGACTCCAGTCGTGCACCCATGCCCTTGCTGGGAACCCAGATAGATGAATCACCAGGAACCCTTTGCCCCCCCCCACCCCCACCTCCTCCCAACACAAGCTCTAATGTGATTCGGGTTCTTCTCTGATTTTCTCTATGACCCCGTGCAAGCAACAATCAGCCAGTCTCAGCGAGAATCGGTGCCAGGAACCCAAGCATCCTGGAGGAACAAACGCAACAGCCACAACAGCAAGTTAAAAAATAAATAAATAAAAGAGTGACCTCGACTCACACTCCAAATTAGAATAGCTGCTTCTGAAAATGTGATGATTTTCAAAATAAAAACGTAAAGAAAAACAAACCTGAGGGGCAAACGCTGCCTAATCAAGGTTACTTGTCAAACCAATAACAACACCAAAATGTATGTGCAATGCATTAGTAACAAAAAGCTTCAAGGATGTGTAAAGAAATGGAAAGGAAATCCATGTACTTTCAGAAGGCTTTGGCTGCATTTCCTTGCAATCAGCATGGCCAACGTGAGGCATTCTTTCAATAAAGACAGTAACCGGGACATTTAGATGCTGAGGATGCAGGGGAGGACATTATTAACCAACATTTCATGTCACAGATGAAAATAACTTATTTTCCAAATAACTTCTTTTCCAAGTTAAACTACTTAACTTACCTACTTAACCATTGTGATTCCAGATCTCATCATAGGTGTGTTATTAAGTGTACTGTTAGGTGTAACTTTATTTGTCACATTGACATACATGTTTATGTATGAAAGCGATGTATATGTTTATAAAACAGTAATATATCATTTAAAAGAACAGGTAAAACAAAAGGTACTCCCACACACAAACGTTTCAGGTTGTTAGACCTTAGAAAACGACCATTCGTGTCAAATGCAAATCGAGCTGTGAACGGCGATGATGAAGATGTGTTCCAGGGAGCGATGATAAGCCTTCCTCCCCTTCAGTCTCCAACCACTGGCAGCCGTTGTATCTTTAAGGCTGTTATTATTTGGGGATGAATCAAGGCAACTCCGTGGTCTAGCCGGACAGATAATCACATAGCCAGTGCTGCTGTTTTCCCCCCGCCGAGGACGGATCTGAGGAGATAATCTCCAAACCTTTGAAGTCCTCCCACGGCCCTCTCCCCTCAACCCCGTAGCACCCCCCATCCCCCCCCCCCCATCCATCCTACCCCGCTCCAACCCCGCTTCTCCCCACCACAGTTCCCAGCCTCTGCAAATTCCTTGGCCTCCACTGCAATTCTCGAAATAGAGCATGTGGAGCATGTGGGACTAATCACCAAACAGAAGACGGCAATGTACCCAAGGCACTGGCATATTGACACCAACCAGCCGCTGAATGTGCTTACCCACACCCACCCCCACCCCCCCGCCTCCCGACTCAAGGGAAGCCAGGCGAAAGGACGAGTGTGCGGTGATGATGTCACTCTCAGCGTTGTTATTCTAATTACCCACTAAACGCCTCTGCCGACGGAGAATACGCTCGACGGGGCGCTCAAAGAACACGTGTCAGAGCATCCCTTCCCACCCTGTCCTCCCTCCCTCTCTCTCTCTCTGCCTTTTCCCTAATTTGCCCCCTGTAATTGTGCGAACGTGATATATCCCTCCTCCACCCTGGTCAAATATAATCACGACACGAAGGAGATATTAGCGACGTTGGCATTGGCTGTCCTTTGAACTGGTCGTTGCCCGGAGGTGAAAAAAAAAAGTATTGGCATGCTCACCGTTTCAAGTAATTACACCAATCTGGTGGCTCTTCAAAGAGAATACATTATGTTAAGGCATTATGTTACAAAGCAAGGTACTGCCTTTTTCGACAGTTGTTCACTTGACCTCATCAAAGTAACAGAGAGGTTGAGCAGATGAGATGTATTAATGACGAGTGCAGGTTCATTTAGCAGTGTAGCATAGCGATTGCATTTCGAGTCACAAGCAGCAACACTATAACCAATCACAGCACAACCAATGACTTTCGAGGTGTAGCCTAGGAGGCCAGTCCATCGGGGGCAAAGGCAACCCACAGCAGTGGAGGATGATTAATTCCCCTCTTATAGATTCTTCAATTCTCCACCGTTGCATAATCATTTGCATCACAATCACCCATGGAATAAGAATCAATCTGACTCAAACCACCAGCCTTGTGAATTGGGGCGTGCGCAGATCTTGTCCTATGAAAACAGCATTTGTCTGTGCACTAGTCAATGAGTGGAACAGCAGGTGTGGTAAAGTAAGCATTTCGCTCGATAATATGGATGATTGTGAGGAAATGGTGTGGATCCATAGTGTCTTATACAGTATGAGGGTTTTGAAGTCTCTGCCTGATAAATTACTTGTTTGTCAGTGCCACTTTTAGAAATAATAGCTACCATACATGGCACATAGAATGGCACACATATTACCAGACCCAATAGCCTACCATAGCCACTGAAGCTGAATAAGATAATTGATATTCACAGTCAGTAAACATACATGGACTTTTTAAGCATCATTAATTGCAATCTTGTCCAGTGTAGAGATTTACTAGATGAGAATTCTGCTCCAAAAAACAATCATAAATAATTTCAATATATCACCACAGTAACCATCAGTTAACTTTCTTCTTGACATCAGTTTGCAGCAACTAACAACAAGCTACAGGAATATTCATCAGGTTGTTTTATGTCTCTCTGATGCCTGAAGTTGTCAAAAACAATTTGGTAAAGTTGTTTTGCAAAAATTTCAAAACATCACCTCTGAAGAAATAAAAATAATAAACATTGATTGAAATAAACTAATGAGCAAAAAAATCAATCAAGCAAACAAATAAATAAGAAAACCCATCGTATCAACCAACATACAAATAAAAGAAAGTAAATAAGTCGATAAAGGTAAATAAATAAACAAACAAACAAATACATAAATAATACAAATGGAAAATCACTCTCCCTGCTTGTAGAGACTCCATGATCCAAGGACAACATGGTCATGTGGTCTTCAAAGGTCAGTCTTATTAGCTGCATCGCCTGGCTCCTTTTCCCTCTCATACCATGGTATCTGTCCGACGCTCACCGTGGAGCCCCAGGGACTCAGCCCTCAGTGGGCTCCCTTTCATCCTGCTGCAGGGCTGGAATACCATCCAAGGCCTCTCCCCACTCCATCACCAGCCCCAACCCCCAAACCTGACCACCACCACCACCACCACCACCATCACCTCCTCCACCACCATGTGCAGAACCCCCTCTGCTAGCTTGTCAATATTGATTGCCTGGGTGGGACGCCTGCCTTTACACCCCCCCACCCACCCCTGTCTCCCCCGATAACCTTTTCATTAGGCTCCCGTGTGTGAGCGGTGTTAAAAGTCATTTTCAACTAGATTTCCCATGACACACTGGCTCCCCCACCATAGGCACTCCCATCAGGCAGCGGGCCCCATAACTGTCTTTAAAGTGATTATGCATTTAATTTGAGCTCGCCATTGATTCTCCCTCTCTCCCACTGTTTGCACTTCCTTGTAGGCAACTTATTAAATGTATTGGCGCGAGATTCCTGTGGTTGGCTCCATGTTCTCCCAAATGTTCTCACAGAGAGACGAATCAATTAGTGTTTGATTTGCTCGCTTTTAAAACTTGGACTGATGGAGACATTTTGCAGATATGTGAACTATACAATGGATTTTGCTCAGGACATGGAGAGTCATCTCATACTGAGACATTGAGTGCTGTGGAGAGGATGATTATAGTTTTACGTTTGAACAGATTCTTGTCATCGACTCCAGTCAGATTGGCTAAAAGTAGGCGTATTTTGTCAATACATAGTGGGCCTTAAAGGGACTGTATGGAAACTGCTGTTGTAAAGTGTTAGTTCATGAAACATGTTGACACAAATTAAATACATGGTGTTCTGTTTTAAAACTCCTTGATGTCCTAGATTCTGAATTTTCATAGGTTCTCAGTATGAAATGCTGTTTTTACACATTTACACGTATTAACAAAAAAGATGTTCTGTTGACCAATTTCTTTTCAGATGATATGGGTATAGTGAATGTGGTGCCCAGGGGTGAATTGACCTGTTTAGAGATTGTGGTTTGTATGTTTAAGGTTATGAGTTTAAAAAAAAAAATGATTTGCACTCAAAAATACACAAAAGAGAACATATACAACTAAATAAAGTTTTGATACTAAAACAACATCAAGCTTTTAAATTCTATTCTGAGAATGAATCAGATGTTGAGCAGGAATATTGAAATACTTACATTAATTAAGAAAGATTGAGATACAAATTGACTATTACAAATTCATGTTAATTAAAAGATAATTATATGACATTTATCGACTATTATAAAGACATTGTTTTGCATTGTTTGGATCTGCATGATTTTCTTTTCTTTCTTTTTTTTTAAATTGACCTATTTTAAACATTTACATTGTATACATAATATTATTTAACAATCTACCACACTGTTCATGGGGGGTAAAAAAACAAAAACATTTAGGCTATATATTTATTTTACTTTATGAACAAGCCCGGCCTGTGAACTCGCTCACCAGAGAATCTCCTCTTCACAGTTCCACCAAGTGACATAGTATACTGTTAAAAAGCTGTGTGATCATAACCCTGTGTGGTTCATCTAACCACCGACAAAATTGACAGTGAAGTTTTTGTTTTGTCCGCAGACATTATGCTAAGACTAAACATGGTTGTCTTTTTGAGAAGTTCATTGAGAAAAGTCTGAAGGCAACTGAAGTTATAAAACTGTGAGTGGTGCAACTCCTGACTGAAGTTAGCTGACAAACAATGTTAGCTTTACTAGCCAACAGTTAGCTAATTGAGTGCACATCATCAGTTTCCTTCCTTGAGTTGACAATTGCAGTGCCTCAGTGCAGATATTTTAACAATAGTTGACATTATGAGAGAGACGACAATGATATAGAAATACTAGCTGTTTTGCGGCAGGAAACACAGAGGAGAACTGTATCAAACGATATGCTAACTGTATCAAAATTGACTCGGATGGATTGGCTGCGAATGGGCTGGATGCCCGTTCAATTAATCTAACAGCACCTATGTGTGTGTGTGTGTATTTTCAGATACAGAAGTATGGGTGTTACAACTCCCGCCTTCCCCACAGATGTCTGTGCACTGATGACTGGAACAGAATATGAGAGGAATTTTGATAAAACTTAGACTTGAATCGATCAGCTCCATAAACTGTTTAAGTTTATTCTACTCTACACTGATGTAAAAGCAGGTAAACTAATGAAAGAGATCTGTTGTAGCCAGAGGGTGGGAGCTACTGAATGGTTTGAATATCAATGGTCTACACCATTATACTCTCAAAACAGTCCATGTTATTCAGTAACCACAATAACCACAATAAACACACACACACACACACACACACACACACACACTCGCAAACACACACATACACAGACCACGTCTCACAATTTAGTTTAATTTCCGTGTGTGCTGTTTACCATGGAGAAAATTGAATCTAAAGTAAATGTGTGAAACATGCTTTCAGAAACTGACAGGAAATATATCAGAAATTGTTTTGCCAGATCTGGTCATTGTTTTCCCACATTGGGAATGATTTGATTAGTGAAGGAACAGCTGTCTTTCACTCTCTCCAACTCTTACCATTTTCTTTTGTCCTCTGATGTCCCAGAAGGCGGCAGGTTGGCTCCAAGAGTCCAGCTCGGACACAAACATGTGCGTGCACACACACACACACACATTTTCACCCACGTTACTCCATCCTCTCCCCCCACCCCAAGCCATGCCCTCCTCTCCCCTCCCTGCTCAAATTGACTTGCCTCCTCATGTGAGTCCCTCATCACTCCTACGTGAGGCAGCGCCTAGGCTATTAAACTCATTGGAAACGATAAAAAGGCTTTCCAGCACCGGGTGGGTGGTGACAACAAACAACAAACAAGCATCCGTCGGCAGCTTCTGATGGCCACCAAGTCTCTGCCACGTGCCTCTGGTGTGTGTGTGTGGGTCTGTCTGTCAGTGTGTGAATGTGTGTGTGTGTGTGTGGGGGGGGGGGGGGGTCTGTCCGACAGTGTGTGTGTGGGTGAGTGTCTCTCACTGTGTGTGTGTGTGTGTGTGTGTGTGTGTGTGTGTGTGTGTGTGTGTAGCCTTCTTTCCCAGTAGGTCTCTTCTCAACCAACCTGCAAAGACTCTTTCACCGTAACTTCTCCACCTAATAGAGATAGCTGGGGGGGTGACATTTCAATGAGGAAATGAGGAAAAAAATTGTAAAGAAAATTACATCCTAATGGCTGACCAAACTATAGCAAAGTATCATATATCAAAAACTAATACCTTAGCAAAAAAATGTCCCATTTGATGCGAAAACCCTATCGCTTCGTTTTTTTTCAACAGCACTGTCAGGCATGATTGTACCTTCAATTTGGTTGTTCCATGAGAAATGTCAGAAGGAAAATCACATGTCTCAAAATCGATGAGTCATTTCACAAAGGTTTACTTTTTTGGGCTGTATGGAAAGTCTGCTCGCATTAGGGCTCCTGGGATGACATCAGCAGAATGTCAGGTCAATCTGCCCTCCCGAATATGTATAGAAGCCAGCTTGAAGTCAGGTTGACTTCAAGGTTCGGGGGACACAGTAATCTAACTGACTGGGCATGAGTTGCATCTGATATTATCTCTGTGACTGTTGTGATGGAGGAAAGGAGCAGAGTTATATGTTATTCATTTGCTATTTAGTAACATGAGGCAGTGAAATGGATTACATACACACACACAAACACACACACACTGTGTTGCCATTAAGGCAAAATATTTACGGGACTTTTAATTTGACAAGCTGTCCGGGTGTTTTGGGGTTAGAAACGGCCATTTTCCGGTAGAGTAGAAAGTAAACGGACAATGTATGCACGTCAATTGACCGATCGCGAAACTCCTCCCTAGAACGGCCCTCGTCCAATCATACCTTAGCAACCGCTACTAACAGAAGAAGGTCCGACAACTTTGAGGTCTGAGCAGCATGGTGAAGCAGTGTGCTTACGGGACTTTTAGATCTGACACAGAGATTAGAGAGATGCGTGGTTTTTTCCCGCATTTCCAAAGCCCAAAACACAAGAGGAAAGGTGCCGGCGGTGGATTAAACAGTGTGGGAGACCCCACTCCCATCTCAATATATCGAAAAACAGACATATGTCTGCTCCGAAGTAAATGAAGCTGCTTGCAGCTAGCTATGATATCTATCTAGCGAACTACGCTATCGCTAGGTATGATAACTAACTGTCTAGTTGAGAGAACATCCCCAAACAGTTATGGTTCATGACAACTTGTATTATTACCACTACAAGTACATAACTAGTCTCTCCAACTAAAGTGTTAATGTTAAAATCAAAATGTTACGGTCAAGATGTTAATGTTACCGTCTGTAAAATTGCACTCTGAGCTATCCTAGCTAGCGATAGCAAACGCCAGCATTGAACAGAACTTTTAACGAACACTTTGTATTTATGCTTGATACAACATTGAACAGAACTTTTAACAAACACTTTGTATTTATGCTGCTGGCGTTTGCTATCTCTGGCCAGGATAGCTCAGTGTGCAATTTTACAGACGGTAACATTAACATTTTGATTTTAACATTAACACTTTAGTTGGAGAGACTAGCTCGAGCTTAACATACTGTATCAATGTTGAACAAAAGGCCATTATGAAGTTGTTTTATTTTAATCTTTGTGGCATTTTGTGAATGGGCAACCTACTCCTGAGTATCCCAAGGTATGCATAAGGCACAACCTGAGAGCAATAACCTGGCGATCTGATACAAAGCCATAGCATTACATCAGGATCATCATTTTACAAGCAAGTTATCACTACAGTGACTGTGAAATACTTTCAGCAACATGCACACACATCCCTTGAACAATAACGTCACTAGCAGCTATCTTGATCCACACTGGTACGTTACTGTACTGTTCTCTAGATTGTCACCATCCTAGCTAGCTAGATCGATAGATACCTCCAGTACCAGAGTGTCTCGCCAGAGACGGAATAAATAATAAGAATAAAGAATCTTTGTAGGGGTTTAGCTAGCTTGAAATATTATATACAGATCTTACCCAGTGGTGAAATAACATGACTAGTCTACAAGGTTTGTGCTGGTTGCATTTAATGAATAGGTCGTGGGGTTTCTCATTTTTTTTATTGAGACCTGTATACTTTTGCTTCGATTATTGTTGTGTCCACTTCGTTGTTGATCTTAATATTTTGGATATCCTTCCACTGCATATTGCAGTCCCTTTTGCCTTGATCTGGAGGATATCGTGGAGGTATTACTCCAAAAATCATCACTCACACTGACAGCTGTAGCGCTTGTCCCCGTACTCGCCATGGCTTATAGCTTGACAGTTCCGGGAATTGTGTCGGACGTAGCAACAATAACTAAGGGGGCGGGGCCCTGGCGATCGGTCAATTCCATCGGTTGTCAGCACTAGAGGCAATGTCGTAAGTACAATGTCATTTTTATGTTAATAAGTTAATGTTAAACTACTGTTTAAAAAGGAAGGACTACACATAGTTACAACGTTTTATTTACATATATTTACAGGTATATTCTATTACGAAATGTATGCTAAAATAGTCCAACTTTATTCCTTTGTTACAGTTTTCACTCTGTCATGTAAGCTGATGTTTGAAGCCACAGTAAATAACAAGTAAACGTTCACTACGACTCCTCGTCATTTTGCATCAGAGTTTAGCTGGTTGTATAGCTATAGTTGCTACACTGCAGTGAGGACAACACACACACACACACACACACACACACACACACACACACACACAAACACATACACACACACAGATACACACACACAAACACACTCACACAGGCAAAAAATATAGATACACACACCCTGAAATACACAAAAACATAGAGTAACCATGTCTATCTGTCTGAATACATACATACACACACACACACACTGAAACACATTAAACATATAATAACCCTGATTATGCGTTTGTGATGTGAGGCCACCAAGACTCGCTGTCTGAGAACTCACAAAGGCCTCAGAAAGTTACAGTCTCCCTCTCCAGACTGAAGAGGCATTACATCGTCATTGCTGGCATTAATAAAGTATATGAAATCGGAAATGACATTTCATGTAATAACACGACGGAAGGCGCGTCTGAATGCCACGCTTGCATATGTTCATGCATTAGGCATGATGTCACTGGCAGGGCACCGCAGCAAAGAGCTGAGGAAGTTTAGCCAGGGGCAGACAAGACACTGGCTCTTTCAACTTCACACTCGCTACTTTAGATACCGCCTACTGTGAGCCGGCTGCATTAAAATGGCTGAATTGGTGCCAAGAGAGCTCGTTTAATACAGGTGGCAAGACTTCACTGTAACTACAGGTTTGTTAGGAACTCTCTCTCTTTCCCTCTCTCCCTCTTTCTTGCTCACATTCCATCTTATCATGACAAGAGTTATCTAAAAGGGGTGCTTTTAGTTCTTCTCTAGGCTCCGCTTACTAGGAGGTGTACACATTCTAATTGCACTTGGCCTTCAGCATACATTTTCTCCACATGGGATTTTCCCGAAATAGGTGACAGGAGTTTTCCCACTGAACATGCTATAAATAAAAACCAGAGTGGTCTTAGAAGTTAGATTAAATCAGGCGATTTAGTTTTGTGAAATCCACTGAGGTTCGTGCGGAAATTAACTGTGTGGCATCAAAGTCTGATATTGCTTTTGGCATTTCCAATGACTGCACGTAACTCCTTTAAATGTGTATATTTATTTTCTTCACTGCGATGTAATGTTTATTATTCGAAATGAATGAGTGTATTACAGTGTGTAGACAAAAGTTTTCACAGAACAGCTGGTTTCCTTTGAAGCATTTCTGCATTTTTTCTCTCATTCAAAAAGCACCATTTGCAGCCAAGGCAACACGTCTTGGATCATTACCATACATAACACTCACACACACACACACACACATACACACACACACACACACACACACACACACACACACACACGGCATTCCGGTGGCCCCATTTAAGAAACATCTCCCCACTTTATCAGGCAAAAAATCAACAGCTTGCGCGACCAATCGCCATCGTGAGCATCGCGCCATCATAAACTCGGCACCTATGGTGTGCAGCCCGTGACAGACGACAGGCCTTCTCCTCGCTTGACTGGAGGGAGATGAGTTTGAGGGGGGGGGGAGGGGCGGGGTGGCGCAGGGTCGGGGGGGTGAGGTGTACGGCGAGGGCTGCCGGTGCTTGCACACTGCAGTCCCCCTCCAGCTGTCTGACTGGCTTGCACAGACGCAGAAGGTCAGGAGGGCTGTTGATTTAATCTGATGTCTGATGTTGTCTCTGCTTATTGGGGCTCAGATGACTACTCGGAGGCCATGCTATCACCTGTTTAAGGGACAATGGCTCTCTCTCCCGGCTTATCGTCCGCGCCCCCGCTCTCCCCCAAGTGCTCGCCACTCAAGCTGTGGACAAGCCTTGTGATGTGCTAGCGCTCGGTAGAGTGTGTGTGTGTGTGTGTGTGTGTGCGTCTGTGTGCGTGAGTGTGTGTGTGTGTGTGAGTTTGTGAGTGAAAAAAGGCCTCTCATTCCTAATTCAGTGATTGAAAAAGCGTGATCAAACACTAATAGGATGAAAATCCATGAGAGAAAGGGAAGCCATCCCGCCTCATTTAAGTGAGTTCAAACCCACGTCATAGCCTGCAGCATTCTAACGTTTTTTAATTTGACATGAACACGTATGTCACGTATGTAGTACATACATTTTTAATGTTGTCATCTACGGCTTTATGCATAAAAATGCAATATACCCTTTACTATTTGATACATTTATAATGGCAATGTGTTTTAGTTTACATTCTTTACTTTGTTAGTTATGTTCAAACATCTAAAAGTCTTGTTTAATGTGGCTATGCAGAAAGACATTTTCATTTTTCAGGCATTACCAGTTCCCATATGCGATGGAGGTCTCAAGAAATGTGCCTGGATTCTTTGAAAAGCCTGAACTCCTCAGTAATTCTGCATTAGTAGCCATTTCACTCAGCAAGACGAACAGCCAGACTCCTGATTAACTTCTTGGGAGCCTGTGGCAATGCATTAAATTATACATATGTTCCCATTCCACTGCTGCTTAAATAGCAGAGTTTTTATCCATTACCAAATTGAACACACACTCACATGACATGGGATACAATGAGAGGCATTTTTTATTGAAGCAGTCTGAAATTGCATCAAAGCATTAGTGTCAAGGCATCGTCTCAGAGCGTATAGGGGTAGACACCTAGGCATCTCCACATTAATTGAAGTGTTCATTTTCTCCCCACTTCCTACACACCAGAAACATACAATATTTAAGCAATTCACACATTTATGTGAAAGCAGATGTGTCTTGCGGGATCACAGAAAGGGGAAAGACGTCACTTGCTCTTGCTTGACCATTTCATTCAGTGTTAATACACACACACAAAAAAACATAGAAGGGATATTCACTTTCCCCACTCTACACATCAAATGGGCTATTAGTGCTTGCACATCAAATGCTCCCAAAGGCTTAGGTTTAAAGGGGAGGTCAGAAAATATGGAAACCATGAAAAGACAACAACTCCAATGACATATTTTACCTGTTGAATTAATATTGCTGCAGAAGCGAGCAACATTGTATAGCTCGCAGGCCCCCATGCATCAGATTACTAATGTGATTCTGTAGTAGCCTGTTAGCTCGCTGCTCATGTTAAAATGTCAGTAATGGAGGCAGGGTGGTGAAAATCCCTGCTAATAGGATTTAATAGCCGGGTTTTTCTTTTTGTGGGAGCCCTTAAAAAGCCTCCGCTGCCCCACTGACTGCATCTCCCTCGGCTGCAGCCATAGGTTTTCATCTGACATTTACGCTAAAAGAGAATCTCCGGTCTGTGTTCATTAAGTACTTCTGATCACAGGAAAATCCCCTTCCCTCATTGGAAGCACTTGGGTCAGGACGCCTTGAATTTATAAGGGAGATTGTTCGGCTTAAGCCTCCGTTTCAGGAGTGCAAGAAAGAAAATAATCATAATAAGGTTGAAGCACAGAACTTGAGACTTTTATTTTGTCCTGCACACACTGCAATCAATACAGCATCCACTTTTAGGGCAAAAAGGATTGGCCATGGTGCTAAGACTTTGAAGCCAGTGAGCGCAGATGGACTGTAAATCGTAGCTGCTACGGATCCCACTTTTTCTGCTGACCTTGTGCAGCAAGTGGAAGAGGCGGGTTTGGTTCGGGAGTCCAGAAGTGCATCCGACAGGATTGTTAGCTTTAGCGCTTTAGCGGCCGGCTGTTTGCTTTTATTTTACTAGTGGCAGTGACGGTGGCAATGCAATCATCTTGGTTGTTTAGTAAAAGGTGAGATAGACGAATAAATGTCTTTGCCATGTTTATGGAGTCATCAAGAGGCAAGAGGGGGAAGAAGAAGAAGAAGAAAAAAAAAAGTGCTATCTCCTCCGCCGTGTCGTTTCCTCCACCTCCACCTCCACCCTCCATCCATGCCAGTGACATCATCCGCTTTTTTATTAATCTCTCCTGTGCGCCTTTTTTTTTATGAAAGCGCTGATTGTAAAGGTGGCTGTTGCAAGATGGATCGACGTGTTTTGTTCTCTGCTCTTCCTCCACTCCCAACACCTCCACCCCCACCAACACCTTTTTTCCTCCATTTGTTTTCCCTCCTCTCACCTCCGACACTTTTCGTAATAAACTAAATGAGCTTGTGAGACGTTGGGAACCAGAAGTGATATTTCACCTCCCCACTCCCAGGCGACACGCGCGCTCCAAATGAACCGCTCTTGTCCCTAGGAGGCGCGGGAGGATGTGCTGCCGCGTGTCCCAGTCGCCATGACGCCGCCGAAGAAATTATGTGTCTTCATGGCGAACCCGGTGAAGAAAAACAAACCCACACGCACACACACACACACACACACACACAGTCCTCCGACACACAAACAATCTTGTTATGCCGCACCAGGACTGATTGTTGTGCCCACGCTATAAATTAAGCACAGTGTGTCAATGTCTTTGACCGTGTGGTATTCGTGTGGCACAACAGAGCCCACCTAAAGGGGAGTTACCTCAAAGTGATGAAACGTTTATACCTTCGCTCAATACATTCCAACAGCTTTGAAGTCTTTTCTTCCCTGTTTCTTGTTTTCAATGTTTGTGTGTCTTCCTTTCTCGATCTCTTTCTGTCTTTCTTTCCTCAAAGGGTCTGGTAAAGTGAGGCAATTTATTACACAGCTGACTTGTGTTGTGTGCTGAACTCAATGCCTGAGGGAATATCGAAGTGTTTTGTAAGTGAGTGCCATTCTACAGAGATACACAGTGCCTTCATATTACCTTGTCTATTTCCTTCCCTGTGTGTGTGTAATCACTTAAACTTGTTTTGCTAGGAAACCCAGAAATGAATGGTAACCCTAGGACACAGCAGTCCACTGATTAAAAAAGGTCTGAGTCAAAACCGCTGACAAATAGGCATCATAAAAAACAAAACATACTACCTTCAATGACAACATATCATAGTAGTCTACACAGATTATGTTTCTGTGACTCGCCACTCACAACACCCAACTGGGCTCCTTCCCCCAGTTTCTTATTTTTTTTAATTTCCCTAGCGCTCCATGCTCAATGCTAATATTATGCTGTCGTGACTACCCATATCCCAGGACATTCACTGCACGCCTGGACTTGCAGAATTCTTTCCCAGATATTTCAGTAATCCCTGTCCTTCTTCCTATGTTAGGGGTTTCAATGAGTTTGGATCAAAAACTAGCCACTCCTATCAGACAGAGTTACCTTTTTTTTTTTTTACTTCTATAGATTTCTTTTTTTTTTTAAAGAGTCGCTGTGAAGAATTTTATTTGGCAGGGGAGCCAGTCGAGGTCACTCATGCCGCTTCTCCAAGATATCTTAGTTGCAACTCGGACATGAATCATTATTTGGCTTCTGCTGAGGGCCAGCAGTTTGCCAAGAGATTCCTCTTGTGATTTATTCTCGTATACAAGTTGAAGTCATGTTCATTTCCAAAAGACAGAAATATCTATTAGTTTATATATCAACAATATATCTAAGGCTATATGGACAGATTGCAAAAATATTGGTACTAATCATTTGATATGGAGACAACTTTGCATACAATGTTTAGATTGATGTATTGTTTTCCTTCGAGCGTCTCTGTCCAAATATGATTGATCTGAATGAATATCTGCAAACAAGAGAACGTAATAGCTATGGAGTTTATATCAACATTTTAAATTATCCCAGACAATCTATATTGCCCCCCGGGGAGAGAGAAATTGTAATATTCCTCTTTAGAGGCAGTAATTAATGTTTACCCTTGATCCCCTCCATCAACATGAATCACATGATACGACTGTTTTAATATCCTGTAGCCGGGTGTTATAAAAAATGTAAATGAATTTCAAGCATTGATTTCAATATTTTACTGAGTGAATCAACCCAACTTCTCTGAAAAACATCATCTAAAGTACACTTGGTACATCCTTTTACTTCACTCCAACCAGAGAGAACTTCTCCTAGGTTTCCCCAGAGCAACTAAACTGCACTTGATAGAATCCTCCTTTTTTTTCAGCTGGAGACGCAATCCCATTTGAAGTCAACTTGAAAATGGAGGGTTGATCATATGCCCAATTAGTGCTGTCTGACTCTTCCTACATACTTGATAGGAGGGACAACGAAGGCTAACGAGATCCCAGAGAAAACTGTACACTTGCAGACGGCGCCGATGCTGTTGAGGTCAGTACCACATGTCGACAGCTTGAAAGGAAACCGAACCTGATTTCACAGCCTGACTGATACCTGGCAGGAGAAGAGTCCCAGAAGATGGGTATTACCAAAAAAACATCAGCCCCTCTCAATAGCTGATACAGTTTCTCATTTTTTTTTTTCATTCTATTTTCTCTGTGTTACCCACCTGCCTGTTTTTTTTCATTCTTCTTTACCCAAGCATCTGTTTGACTGTCAGCTTGTCATCACAGGCCTCATTTATCTCTTCCCAGAGTGACTGCCACTTTGAAGACAGACAGGCTTTTGTTTATTTGCCCATTGTATCATCTGTTGATTTGCTTCTTTGAGGACAGCTCCTCAAAGAACACCACCTTTGGAGCATTTCACAGGACTACAAGAGTATTTACTCTTGGCTTGATGGTGTTCACTGGAACTGTATGAATATCTTATACACACAAACTATATGGAGTTCATTTTTATGCATGATGTTTTAAAAATGAAGATCTATGTCATACTTGCTATCATCTTACATTTATTTTTTTTCTCTTGGTTGTAAGATATTGAAAATTGATTCTTCTCTTGATGTGCCTTGAGTTGTCTCCTTGTGTTTGTTTTGGCTCAGTTATTGTGGGAAAAAAAATAAAAAATCACAAAAAAGGCATTATAATTGCATGATACTTGGAAAAATCTCTCTTTCCTGTTTGATGATGCCACTCTTAAATTCATGATTCACTGTCTACGCTTTTCAACAGCTATGGCCCAGAAAGTATACTTTGTTTTTTTGGGTCCATGAAGATGACATATATCTGAAATGGAGGACACTTCACATCCAATGTTGTCTCATTACAAAAAAAAGACAAAACAAATCCTGGACTAAAGCATTAAGAAACTGAATTAAGAAACGTATGTGTTGTGCTTGACCTCTTGCAAGGTCGTGACTCCCAGTCCCTGCTCAGTTATTGGGTGGGGCCTTAACTGCAAAGCAAGTACTCACTCTCTCTACCTCTCTCTCTCTCTCTCTCTCTCTCTACCACTCTCTCTCTCTCTGTTTCCATAGCAGCAAGGGACATTTCCTTTTTTTTTACCAAACCTTTAGGAGGAGGGAATAGTTATCTCCTCTGGCTCTTGTCCCGGAAATGCTGTTTGTCAAAATGTCAGGCTCATGCTTCTAACCCCCCCCCCCCCTACACACACACACACACACACTCACACATCCATCCCAACCCCATCCCTTCACAAATATTCTTACATGTTTAAAAGGATATTCCATTGCTACTTGCTTGCCCCTGAATCACTTTGCTGTGTCACTAGGTGAATCATGTTATTTTCATATGCAGCAATCCTGTGTACACTCTCAGAATTTAGCATTCTGCATTCAAAGCCCATTGATCACACACGATCACACACACACACACACACACACACACACACACACACACACACACACACACACACACACACACACACACACACACACACACACACACACACACACACACACACACACACACACACACACACACTTTAGCTTCCAGGAAAAATATTCACAGCCATATCTTTCAGACATTACGTTTCACCCTGACACTCAAGAACACATCCTGCTGCCAGAATAAACAAATGGTTATCATATTCTCCCAGGCTAAATATCCACGGACGACATCAGTGATTGGATTTCTTTCTGTGTATTTTGGGATCTTGGGACTCTCCCATCATTATTGTTTGATTTTAGTTGTAAAGGTTAGTTTCTTTGTTTTACACCTGCTTGACTTAGCTGCCAAAGGTGTCATAAACATTTCTGTGTGAATTGCACCTTCTGTTGTTTATAGACATTAGGGGGCAGATGTGCGTACTTTAGAGACAGCAAAAAACAGCGACGCTGTGCCTTTTCATTATATGTTGAATGTACGAAACTTGCGGCTGATCGCACCATCACCGCCCTCTAACTGAAATTTGTGGCACCCTCAATTGAACGATATCATTCAATCACAGGCAATCATAGAACCGCCAGCTAACATTAAAATAAATTAAACGTTTAGCGATCAGGATATAAATATACATGCTAATAAAATCTTCACCACAACACAGATCTGCGCTATTTGCGGCAGTTTTCATTAGTGCTGTCAGTTTAACGCGTTATTAACGGCGTTAACGCAAACCCATTTTAACGCCGTAAAATTTTTTATCCCGAGATTAACGCGAATTATTATTATTTTTTTTTAATTTTTTTTTTTTAGATTAACATTCTTTTTGGCCTCGCAAACTTTGTAGTAGGCTAACGTTACGGTTTGAGTGAATGGTGAGCGCGATACGGCGAAATGGATGATAAAAAGCTTCTGAATGGAAAGTTTACTTTTAAAAGTTGTGTTGTGCAAAAGAAGCGAGCTTCACTGTTGTTTGAAAATGTGGCAGCTGGCTGAAAGCAAAGAAGTAGTAGGGGCTTACCTTTTACTGATAACCTAACTGTTACAGTTCAATGTTTCTGAAATAAGAGGCCTGACTGCTATGTTCCCAGCAAACTTGAAAAAAAGAAAATATTAAGCCATGGTTTAACTGCACTATAGGCTGAGTCCTTGTTTATCTGAAATGTGCACTTTATAATTTTATTTTGTACCGCCCTGTTTGGCAATATTGGTTTTCAATAAAATAAAACATTTGCATAAAGCAAGCCAATCAACTTTTCCATGTTGATAAGGGCATTAAAGTAAAAATAAAATGATGGAAAAAATAAATAAACAAAGGGACATTTAGAATAGATAAAAATCTGCGATTAATCGCGATTCATTTTGAGTTAACTATGACATAAATGCGATTAATCGCGATTAAATATTTTAATCGTTTGACAGCACTAGTTTTCATACATACTGTACAACGGAAAACGTAATCAGTCACTACTTGCTTTTTTCCTCCGATCATTTTGCATGTCCCGCCCACAACTGCATATGCATGAGTCAGAAAAGCGCAGCTTGTCATTATGTGCTCCTGCAGAAGGCAGAGTGTGGTTTTAGCCATGTGTGGTCTGTTCATACATACCATGCCACATTTATAGGTGCACGTCTTGACGAATTTACACCTAAAACGGATGCTAACGTGTTAGTACATCTGCCCCTGGGTATTTACAAATACAATTATAGTCTGTTCAGGCCTTACATTGTAACTGATTAGCTTTTAATTTATCTTAATTTTCAAAAATAGCAATTAGACATTTTCTTCTTTTTTTCATTCACTGGAGGAGTTCCCAGTCATTGAACACAGTGCCTTTATTTACCTGAGTGTGAAAACTTCTCTAAACTCAGTGTGTGATTGTTATAATCCTTTAATTAGCTGAATGACTTTGTGGGGTCCAGTCATGTGATAGCCACTGATTTTCTTCCATTTAGATGTGTGTGCTGTGTGTGCAATATGTACATTCTCCTCAGAGTAGACACCATCTTCACTGAAGTGTAGATAGATACTGAGGTCTTGATTGTTGGAATGCAATGGTTCTCCAGGTGCATCTGTGGTGTTTGAGATGCACCAACAGCTGGCCTGGCTTCAAAGACATCCAGCAACTGTGTGTCCGAAACCTTCATCAGCAGACTCACTCAAACCGCCATAACACCACGGAACATCAACACGCACCAAGGGCAGCTTTTTGATAGTAACATCATTATTCCTCACAGGCATTCCCCACCTACCATCTCAACCTCCAAACAGCACTCATCTTGGCACGGCTCTGTATCTTAATGAGGGTCTTTTAGTTGCCTTTGACTTGCTCCTGCTAGACTATACATAGGCACTCAGGCTCTTGACCGTGATGGTTTTCATCCCATTGGCAGCCTTGCTAAACAGCACCAGTACAAAAGAAACTTTCCCTGCGAAAAAAGTCCTGAATAATTGGTCCAGTGGGAGCCTTTGTTTTTGTTGTAGTCAGGAGAATTCAACTCAGATAAAGTGGGGGAAATAAATAGATAAAGAAATCATCCATAGTTAGCATGAAGCGATATGATGTTTGATTACGCACAGTACAGTCTGAGGCTCTAGAAGAATGAGCTGGAACGATTATGGGGTGGATGTGTGATGATCTGACACGTCTGAGGACAGTGGTTTGCCGCTATTTTGATCAAACGTGAAGTAGAATGAACACACAGATTCGGCCCGCTTGAGACTCTCTCCCCGATATAGCCTCTTTTGCCTTTCGTGTTCCCCCCTTTCAATTTCTTTTGCTTTTCCTCCTGAGCCCAGATGTTCCTGTCGCATATCTTTTTTTTTTTTCCTGTACGCCTCAAGCATGCAGTGAGAATGATTGCTTGCCAAAGAAACACAGCCATTACACGGGTTTAATGCTCCCGTTCAAAATCATTGTTTACATTATTAAAATACACACTAATACACAAAACTCAGTTTTGTTATAGGTTGTTTATTTTTGGTACAAATAGATCTTCTCAAAAAAGTTGCGCCAATTATAGTCCAAAAGGGATTCAAAGGTATCCCAGATCATCTACTCATGGTTTTTTAATAGTACTGTTTACCCAATTAGCCCAAGTCCCAGTGCAGTCTAAAGTTTCTTGTGACTGAGGTAACTTTGAAATGTGCCAATTAACTGCTAGACGAACTTCTTATGTATACCGCAGGGTTAAAACACAAGCACAGCTGTCTAGAGTCTTCCAGCAAGCAAGCACCCTGTCCTCAATTAATCAGAAGGGACATGACTACCCACAACTAGCCTTCCAATCTACCCACTTGTTTTTCAGAATGGACCTTTATCATAAATTATTGTTGTTGGTGCTATTGTTGTTTTCATATTTGTGGTTGTTGTTCTTATCGTATTATTTTCATATTGGATTTAACGCAGATAAATGAATGCAGGTAGATTTGGAGCCTTGCTTCAGGGTACATATGAAAAGATGAGATGGGGACTTCGGGAGAGACTTCAGCTGATGGCAACAAACACCTTTGAAGACTGGAGAAACGCTTCGAAGTGGTCGGCCATTCCTCTCATGTTCCTCTAATGGCAAACAGCTTTTTTTTTAAGGAAATATACACAGAATCAAACTCAAAAGTGGAACCTGAGGGCAGTCTTTTGATTGAGGATCTGGAAACGTGTGCATCGCACAACATGATGCATGTGTTGCTTGGGGACAAAAGGAAACGGGAAATAGAAGAAAAATTGAAATATTTAAAGAGAGTTGTGTTCTGATGATTAAAACACAGCAGGAATTTAGATTTATTTTTTTCTTGATGTTTATTGTCTGCTGGAGCCTTGAGTGTCAGTGCTGATCCATTTAGAGTCATCATGGCAGGCAATTTACATTTAGAACATGTATTATAAGGTTTTAATTTTAAGGCACTACATTGCTCAATTGTTTTAGTGTTTTCAAAACAATCTGAAGAGCGTTTGATTTCATTTAAAAAGTCTGTGTTCAAATGTAGTGTGTTTGCCATACTCAGGCTATGGCTGCTAATTGTGCAAAATCACTTTGAGTCTGAAGGTGCAATGAAAGACAACTAATTTGATTTTAAAGTTAAATTCACCTTCTGCGCTTTTAAAGTGAATTACACCTTATGCACTCAAAAAAAAAAAAGTTCATAACAAATATCATATACATTGTTGTAACATAAACATTCAAAAATATTTCTGTGATTTATCCATACATCTCCATTTAGTACCATATTCCACACTGTGGGTGGTTATGTCTTCATCTTCGCATGGATACGATGGCAGTATAACAGCTGGCAGTGCCACCATGTCCGGAGACAAAAAGATGGATTCTGTGCCAGCCGATGTTGTTTAATGGTAGTTCTCAAATATATCAGCAGAGCACCCTGCATTTGATAAAGTGCAACATGCCAAAGCCTATAAAGATACAACATTCAAGTACCCTTTGCTGTCACTGCTCTCACTCCCTGTAGGGATGCAACCATGTTTGCAATATGTTCACTTTGTGCCTGGCGTCCTCATATCTCATATCCTCCATAACAAATTTGCAAAAGCATATTAGACAGCACCTGTTCGACCAGGTTAGGCAGACTGATATTATAAATTACAACCAGGCAATGTTGTTATGTTGGGTCTGGAATGCCAAGGGGAACAAACCTCTCTGATGTATCAGGTGTCTATGACTTAGCACAATGCTATTTTTAACCTAAACCCAGCAAATATGTCCAGGCCTCTTTGATAGCAAAACCTTTATATAGGGCATTCCATACTCTGTATCAGTAAATACATTTTTGTTCATCATCCCTCTAAAGACAAATTTTAACAAAAGTTCAGCACATAAATATTTGTGTCACTTTACTGACATGACAAAGAACAAAATTGACCACAGCCCTGGAACTTATGCCCCGACTCCTGCCGGGTCTGGGAGATTCGGCTTTGCCTGCTAGACAGACGGCTGGTAAATGGGAAGCATTCAGGCTGTGGGCAAACTTTAGAGTTGGTCATTTTGACACTGGAGATCTACACAATGGCTTGAGGTCAGGGCTCATGAAAAAAGCTCTTAAGCCACAATCGTACCCTTTTAACTCTGCTGATGGTTCTTCCTCGTGATGTGAACTTGGAGTGGCTGCTGGCTGCTTGTTTGAGTTTGTTCTTAGTCTTTGTCGGTTATCTCATTATCACTAGCTGTGAAAATAGATTAATGTATTCCTACAGCCCCTGGAAGTCATCTCATGGCCAATTAATTAATTAAGGTGAAATTACTCTCTTGGGATTTAATTAAGTTTCCAATACTACTCTCTCTCTCTATCTCGTTATTTTTCAATGTCTCAATTCAGTGACATTCAGTAGCATTGCATTTTTCCACCTCCTCCAAGAAAACAACTCCAGAAAACAGAAAACAGTGAAGTGCTGAGCCAGTAGACTCACTGAAAAACTAGGCTAAGCTTTTCTCAACCCTTAAGATCATTTTTTTCTGGCTTAATTTCACTCGCTGTTGTTGTTCTATGTGTCACATCCTCTACTGAAAGTGTTTCATGCCTTTAGAAAAAGTGATTGAAATACTTAAAAGTTAGATTTTGACTACAAGAAAGTGGGTGTTATGTCTGTGGACCTTCGTGATAGATGAAGCTTGTATCCCGAAATGTTAGAAAAATATTGGAAAAATACCTTCAGCTGCTGTAAGTAAAATACCACTCATACTCCCTAGGCTAACACATGAATGCACAGACATCTCCAGTCATCAATTACTGATTGATCACGCAAGGTACAGGACACCCAATGTGCCCTTCAATATAAATAACTGCCTGCTGAGATTTCACTCGATCTCTTCCATTGCAGAGACAGCCTCCACACAGCCAAATTAGAATCAGAATATGACGTGTATAAAAACCCTGCTAACTGAGCTCGGGGTAAATCAGGTTCACAGCTGAATTTTAGCAATAATTTACAGCTTCAAAGAGGACTGAAGTCTCATGGTGCATTGATTGAGTCTGAGGAGAGACAGCGGGGAGACTGTCTATAAAACTACAGATAAAGCCAAGACAACTTCACTTAGAGTAAATTCATTCTGTGGATATTCTGAAGCCCCCGTTTAAAGTTGATCTCAAACGCAAGCGGCACTACCCACCATCTTAGCCTCTCCATACATCATAAAATCTAAAAAAAAAAAAAAAACATGTCTGCGAGGTGTTATGCCAGGTGACCACAGCAAGTGCTCCTATCACTCCTGGTATTTCCAGGTGGTTTGTGTCCAATCAGTGTCTGTTTTAAGTGCTATGGCAGTGTATTCGGCTTACTTCCTCCTCTTCCCTCATGTTGTGAGCTCAGGTAGTCCGTTGTCCAGCCCCCTGGCGGTTTCTTGTACAGAAATCAGGTTGAGTGGGCCTCTGTCACCCAGAGCACCCCAAACAGGAAATCACAGACAACCCTTTGAATCAGGGGTTGAATGCCCCGGAGGGAAACCAGGAAGAACCTTTAAAAACATATTGACTGAATGATCTGGAAAGAATAGTGATTTTATCCATTGAAAATCATACTGAGACACTCCATGATGAAGATGGTTTCATGGAACATGATGCTAGGTTTTATATCATGAATACTATTGTTGTTGTTACAATGTTTACTTGTTAGTTATCATTACACAAATGCACACATGCGGTAAAGTAAATACTTGTTAAACGGGACACTTTTGAATCCTAACCTTACATCAGAGGGATGCTTAATGATATGTGAACAGTCCCTCTGTTTCAGATAGGGTCTCACACATATTAAGGCTATGCTCTCTCTGTCTTGTTTAGTTTTACGACACACATTTCTTGTCAAGATCTGAAAAAATCTCTAGATCCTATAAAAGAGGTAATCAAATATTAATTACGTGGACAGAAGGACCCGAGGTAATTTCTCCATCTCACAGTATTGATTGCTTCCCCCAGGAGAATAATACTCTGTGGTCAACACAGACCTTAAAACGGAATGATTGAATTTATGTAGCATGGTAAAAGTCTGTTTATGGTCTGAATTATATAAATAAACCCTGATTTAAATGTGTCTGAATCTTTAAAACAATGTGATAATGAGACCCCTAATGACAAATTAGCATATGGAGTAATCTATAGACTGAACATATGCTCCAGCCAATGCTCTTGATTACATTGGGTTTTCTAATGGGAGAGACATCAGTGTGCTTTTGCCAAGCATAATGATCATGCCCTTTATACTATCCCCCTTGGCTTTCAGTTTGCTTCTATTGCCTCTGTAGCCTTCGTTGTTGGTGGACACACAAACACTTTTGATATTGACCAAATGTTAAATTATTGTGCTGTTTAGTGATCAGCTTCCAGTTCTCTTTATTCCACTTTAACTTTTCAAAGTCTAAGCTGCATTACTAAAGCTAGTTTGCCCCCTTGCTAAAATCCAATTGTTAGCATGGGTCTCTATGCATCTGTCCAGCAGACAACTTATGGGTTGTACCGTATGTTGCTAAGCAACATGAACTTGACATAAATTAGCTTTCTAAATCTAGTTATGTAATCAGAGAAAGAAAATGTACAAAGATCCAGTCTGAAAATGTACAAAGAAAAGATGCTAAAAAAGGAACTATGCTACTTCATTACCTTCATTTAGAGAAGACAGGTGGTCAGGTTGGTGAGTGTGGAACAGATTTGTCAAAAAAGGTTAGCAAAAAGTCACAATGATACCTATGTTAAGTATGAAGTGTGACTGAACAAGGTGCTCCATTTATCACGGGAAATAGCACAGTTATGGATGTGTGTTCAATTAGAATGGTAATACATAGATTTGAGTGGGCTAAATAAAATGGTTTGGTACAGACATCAAATATTATATTTTGTCATAACGTGCCTCATCTTAGTCACCCTGCTCTATTGTGCAGATTTTTTTAGTTTATATTACCGTACACCACAGGCCCTGAAAACATTCATCCATACAGAAAGCCTCAGAGCATCAAACACTGTCTCTGAAAATCGAATTCATTTGTGTCGCTCACATCACGGAAGAAGAAAAAAAAAGAGCTTGCAAACGTAATGGGCATTATAAAATCAAGAAATAAAAATACATAAATCACCCAAGGTTGTCCCCTGTACTCACTCACAAAATTCTGTCTTATGTTGTGTGTGATGCACAAACCCAGAGCATAAGGTTTCCGACAGTCTGTTAGGTTTTCATAAAATATCACAGATCCCCCAGAGGGATGGCATGTTTATGATGACATGGACTCCCATCTGTCCTTTTTCAGCTTAAAAAAATATGAATTCAAGAATCTCGCAGGCCCCTCCTGTACACCAGACCACCTACAGGAGCTCGTTTGGAAACACACGATTGTGCTTTTTGTTGTCTCTCCCTATGTCGTATTTATGTCAACAACAAAAAAATGTAATTAGGTTTGCATCTGGCTCCAAACATGCAAGGCTAATGCACGCATAGTAAAGTGGGTTCATAAGAGTGCAGATCACTCACTGCACACACACACACACACACACACACACACACACACACACACACACACACACACACACACACACACACACACACACACACACACACACACACACACACACACACACACACACACACACACACACACACACACACACACACACACACACACACACACACACACACACACCATCTATAGCATTCATTCTTTATTACTTATGATTATTCGACTTCCTTAATCTGTTTTTACTGATGGCATAAGGCAGATGTAGAAAGCTAATACATCTCAAATTTGTACTGACAGTCAGTCTCATTTCACAAGCTGAAGTGGACTCTGTTCTGAGTGCAAAAACGTTAGGAAATGTAATCTGCCCATTGTGGTTTGGGGCATGTCAGTGTGACAGTAACCAGTGTATCAGACTAACAGCTGCGGTCAGTCAGCATCATGAGAGCCACAGTGGCTGGGTGCAGGTGCAGCTCCAATGGACAGGCAGCCTCAGCATTAGCATCTGTGGCACCAACATAAAAATAGATGACTGTGTCAACTGGTGTATGTGTGTGTGTGTGTAAAGGTGAGATAGAGAGAGAGTGTGTGTGTGTGTGTGTGTGTGTGTGTGTGGCTGTGTGTGTGTGTTTGTGCGTGTGTGTGTGTCTGTGTGTGTGTGTTGTGCGGGTGTCTCTTTGTGGGGGCAGCGGTCAAATAGCATGGGACATGTAAAGTCACCTTTGACAGATTATGATTCTCTGTTTAGAAAAGGCCATGGACACAGGCCGCTTCCTTGCGCTCAATAATAACAGGACATAATGGAGACTTCCCACCATAAATTGGCCCACCATTTTCTAAGGAGTGTTGGTGTGCCACATAGTCGTCCCTTTGAATTACCTTTCAATATAAAGCAGAGGGATATTTCCAGGGCTCTTTTTCCCACCATGCCATTTTAGATGTATTCTCCAAACCCCCAAATACACGCAACTCGTTTTTTTTCTTCTTTCTTTTTTTTTTAGATGTATTTTGGCATTAATTCCCTTGAACGGCACTGAGGCCACATCTGGGAAGCTTACTGGAGCCCGTTATGGAGGCTATACTTCACTACTTATGCTCAATGAAAAGATAAAAACAAAATAAACCTTCAAAATCAGACTGTTAATTCATGCGTGGGGAATGAATGAAACACAAGAGGATATAATCATATGATAAAATGACCAAAACAAATGGCGTTATACAACCACCATGAAGGAATGGATCAAGGAACAAGAAAAATCTATGATTTGAAAATTACAAATGGTACGTGTATTTGCATTCATAAACATGGATAACATAATTGCATAGAATGTCATTGGCATTCTATGGGCATGTCCTGAACAGGCAAACCAGATATATTTAGCTACGCCAAAATAGTCCATTATTAATGATCCTGAATTATTTACTGTAATAGGCACATGAATTTTGTATCAAATAAATAATTGAATCCTATCAAATTTAAATGTTTGGCTTATGCCCATTGTTTCAATGTGTCATACTATCACGAGTAATTACACATCGAGAAGGTTTGTCCTTGTCCATTACAAACTCCTCAGTGGAGTGTTTTAAACGTTGCTCAACACTCTTCACTCTTCTGGGAGAAAACGGCCACGCAGGCAACGCATGTATTTCCTCTGCTCGCATTACCCCTATGACAGCACAATGTGTAATGCAGTGATCCGCAGTCACATTTCGTGGCCATCTTTGCTGGATAAGAAAAAAGCCAGAGTCAGGTCTTCTGTCTTAGTCACTTGGGCTCTAGTGCTTTGGACTGCTGCCCCCTCGCTGGATGTGAACTGGCACTCCTGGGATTTGAACCAGCAGGCTTCTTATTACAAGCATGCTCAGGAACCAACATCAATCATCAGGTGAAATGATTAAACAAAAGGAAAAAGATGCCCGTTATTTCTCCCCCTTTCGCACCCTCGCTTGACCCTTGACCTTTTTTACGGCTAGGATCAACAGTGAGGTTAAAAGGTCAAACTCCTCGTTATTCAAACGAGAGGTTAATGTCGATTTCAGTCGTCGTCAAGAGTTCCTGCCCTGGCAGAAACAACCTCCGGATTCTAAGGGGACTTGCTTCCGCGCAGTAGGAGACGTCAGTGTGGATGATCCTCAAATGAAGAGGTAATCACCATGAAGCAAAGCCAGAGTGAACATTAATCAGTCACATTATAAAACCACCACACTGATCCCACTGAACAGTCTCACAGTGGCGAGGCGCACATTAAAGGTAGATTATGCTAATGATTTCATATTAAGAACAAAGAAAAAAATCTGCATTTTTGAACTTTCAGTAGTTTGGTTTTATGTTGCAACATGGAGTCACATTTGGGGAACGCTGATGGCTAAGTGGATGTAGTGTCGAAATTATGGTTTGTTAGGTGGGAGTATTGTGGTACATGTTTCAGAATAGTGGTTTAGTACAGGCGTTCTCAAACTTTTGCAAGCCGGGCCTCCCCCTCCAAGCAGTTCTACAGTACTCGGATCTCCCGATATATAGATAGATAGATAGATAGATAGATAGATAGATAACTATTATTATTATTATTAGTAGTAGTAGTAGTATTAGTAGCAGTAAGCCTAGTAGTAGGCTTTATTATTCTTATTAATAATAGTGTTGTTGTTGTTGTTGTTGTTACTCCTACTAAGCCTACATTTCTGGTACCTCTCAGCTCACTCTTCAGCTCAATAGTTGTCCTTATGTTGTAAGAATGTGACATGAGTAAAAATGTAATAAAGGCAAAAGGCTATTGCTCAGTAGGCTAAGGGGGATTGCAAATGCTAGCACCTTAGAGATGGCAATGCTTGGGCAGTTTCTTGCCAGTTTTCTTTACAATTAATGTTTCATCACAGAGGTTGCGGTATGCCTAATGCTATAGGAAACTGATTTTTTTTCCATCACACAGAGCCATTGAGTTTCCCAGTATTTTCATGATGACTCCAGTGTTCTGGCTTAGCTCGAGTGCAAGTTGCAGGGGGCCTCAGCATCTCAGAATTAGTTATAACATCTTACTGTTTTCACTCACAGGCACTATGTCCAACCTCTGCCTTTAAATCTCTAAATATCCTGCCATACAGATCAGTAACGACCATCCCCTTTGGAGCAGTTCACAGAACAATTTCATGAAGTAGCACTGAACTTCTGGAGTGATCTTTAATACATTAGAAGAACGTGGTATGTCTTTGAAATATCAAAACTAAAAAATTCACCTACATCAGTGTACCAGGCCTCAGCATAGGAGCGTACGTGCGGGCAAACACACACACACACACACGCACACACACACACACACACAGGGATAAGACACAGAGAAAGGGTGAGAAGTTGTTAATTCGAAACACTCTGAACTTTGTAGCTAGAGCCACCAAGTGGGTAAGGCCAGCTTGAGTCCGACGTATATATAGAGGGGCCAGCGCGTTATGATAAATCGCGCATGACTGCATTATTCACAAGGTGGAGGAGCCCAGATGCACTGTGGCATAGTGTTCTTCTGATCATTCTTCATGGTCCATTTAGCATGGTAGCTGGCCAGTACAAGCCTTTATATAAAAAAAAATACATTTAATAGCAACAGTAACCACGCTCAACTTCACATTTACTTTTATTTGGACCTTTACAGACTCCCAGCTCAGCTTAAAAAAGGGCTGATTCATGATGATTAGTATCTAGCTAATATCCACCAAGCTCATGAGGTATGCACTTCGAGGGGGTGGGGTAGTGGCGGGGTGCATGAGAGCATGCGGATGTGTGAGTAAACGGTACCTCTGATCTTCGTCGACTCAATGGCCCGTACCCATCGCTAGGTCTGTGGTAAACAGCTATCTTTCA
This sequence comes from Clupea harengus, assembly GCF_900700415.2. NCBI lineage: Eukaryota > Metazoa > Chordata > Actinopteri > Clupeiformes > Clupeidae > Clupea > Clupea harengus. The sequence goes on from NC_045172.1 coordinate 15,182,494, forward strand.
CTGCTTTGCTTTTTTTCCCCTTCTGCGGTCGACTCCAGGCAACCCTGTCTCGGCTTTCCTGGAATGTGTGTGTGCATGTGGGTGGCGGGGGGGGGGTTATGAGGGAGGAGGTGTGTGTGTGTGTGGGGGGGGGGGGGTCGTTTACTCCTTCACTCCTGTGTGTGTAATAACTGCAGGCCATATTATCCGGAAAAGTCAATCTCTTTACACAGGACAGTTTCTGAAGTGGTGTGGCCAGCTCAGCATAAAAATTCAAGAGGGGCCACTTTCACAGCTGCTGCCTCTCTTGTCTCTTTAGCCGGGTTTCTCAGCAGGTCCGTACTGCTGACCAAATAAAACACTCAACGCCACACATATCCAAGCATTTTACAGCTTTATGATCTCAGAAAAAAGACGAAGTGACACCAGCCTGAGAACCAAAAGAAGTACATTTGTATTTGAGAGGACGGCTGGACATGAATCATTTATGGAGTGTCTTTGGAGACAAATAACTTAACGTAACCCCTGCCACTTTCAGATTTGAGTTCCTTCCGTGTATGAGAAGAGGGTGTTAATATCTGTTGAGCAGTGTTAGCATCAGAGTGAGAGGAGATGCATTTTAATGCCAGACACTATGAGAGAGAGAGGGGGAAGAATATCTCATACATGCTGATCTGGGCATCTCGCTAAGACTCGGAGGAAAGGGCTTTTTCATGCATAATTCACCACCAGTGCATTTACAAAACATATTTATGTAAATCCAAAGTGAGATAATAGACCACGAGGTAAAAAAATGCTAATTTGCCTTCCAACAATATATATGAAAATGATTACCTGTACAGTTTTTTTCCCAACAAAAGGTCATGCTTTATGCATAAATGTATTTATGAAGCCATATGTCACGTACACAAGTTATGCATTCAGAGCCCTATGATGAGTGATTGTAGACCCTCACCAACTCCCCAGGCAGTGGGACACCAATGAGAAGCCCAGATATGTTGTGACATCTGCTACACTATACCCTATGAGAGACACGATGTCAACGTGTGCTCTTTACTTTCCCGCTTGACATTTAGACTGGTAAAAGGAGGCATTCACCTCGGGGTGAATGGGTTTTATGATACCAGGTGAACTTCACACATGCGCCATCAATTTCCCCCTCAGCCGGGGTATATAACGTGTCATCTGTTGAAATGTTAGTGCGCTTGATAGACTATGAATGCCTAAGCATGCCTGAGCTTGCCCGCTGTCATATTCACCCATTATCACCAAGTGCTTCCAGAGACTGTTTCTTTTACACTTGTAATCCTTGTCTGCCTGCTACATTCGACCCACACCAGTTTGCCAATGGCCGCAACAGGTCAACTGCCACAACAGGTCAACAGTGGACGACATCTTCACAACACCTCACTCTGCCCTGACCTACCCTGACAAGTCACAACTCGTACGTCAGAATGCTGTTCATTTACATCAGTTCAGATTTTAACACTGTGATCCCTCCAAGCTGATCTCCAAGCTTAGCCAATTTGGTATCAGCACAGTGTCCCGTGTGTCAAGTTAGAAAACCTCTCCTCTTGGGGGGGCACTGTGGCGCAAGCAGGAGCCCCGACCATATACGGGCTTGAACGCCCACGGGGACACGGGTTCGAATCCAACCCGCTGTCATTTACCGATCCCACTCCCCACCTCTTCTCTCCATCTCATTTCCTGTCCAAACCTTCACTGTCCTATTGATTAAAGGCAAAAAGCCAAAAAACAAATCTTAAAAAAAAAAGAAAACCTCTCCTCCTCCACTATCACCTTGAACCCCGGCGTGCCACAAGGCTGTGTGCTAAGCCCTCTCCTGTTCTCCCTGTTCATCCATGATTCTGTCCCTGTTTATGGCTCCAACACCATAATCGCAGTGGATTACACCACAGTGTTAGGTCTGATCAGATGTGACAACGGGATGGCCTAAAGGGCCATGCTGTCTGTTGGCAACAATCCGGCGAATCATCGTGGCTTTCAGGCTGGGCTGGAAGCCATGCACACACCCCTATCTACATCAACAGAGCTGTAGCAGAGCGTGTGTAAAGCTTCAAGTTCCTTGGCATCCACGTCTCCGATGATCTCACCTGGTCCTTGAACAGTGCCTTTACTTCCTATGGAAATCCTATGGACTTGAACAGTGCCTTTACTTCCTATGGAGGTAAAGGTATTAAGAAAGAACTTCTGTGTCTCAGCTCACTCCTGGACTTCTCCTGTAGTACCATTGAGAGCATACTCAAGAACTGCGTCTCTATGTGGTCTGGCAACTGCTCCGCATCAGACTGTAAAGCACTCCAGTGGGTGGTGAAAACTTCCCAGTGGATCACCTAGTTACCCACCATCAACAACATTTATCACAGGCGCTGCCTGGGCTGGATGAGAAACATCATCAAGGATGCCTCCCACCCTAACCATGGACTTCTCCCTCCTCCCATCCGGCAGGCGTTACAGGAGCCTCTGCTCCCACACCAGCAGGCTTAGGAAGAGCTTCTTCCCTGAGTTTGTGACCCTGCTAAACTCCACACTACCACTCTAACAGCATCTAATTGCACGAATTACTCCACTGTTTCTAGTACTTCAATAAATATACATAAACATATTTGTACTTTTCATATTTTTCACAAACTGAACCACCTACACTGTTTAAATAGTGTTACTGTGCATATAACCAACTGTATGTGTTGTTTATAATCTACATCAGTGATATTCAACTAAAATTGTATCATCATCATGAGTCCATCCTCCTCTGCTGCTGAGGTCATAGAAATACCTACAAATTATATTATTATAGATAACGATAGATATGGGCTAAAGAAATCAGTTTGTTGACATTTTTGTTGAACTGAAGTATCAATTCTTACAGCAACGTGTTTTTTGGCATGACATAACTAATCCTTAACATAATGTATCTGATTTTGAACACTGCTCTTTTCTGTCCTTCATGTTGCTTTGGTCAAGATACAAAATCATTCATAAACTCAAACAGACAGAAATACTGTGCCTGTGACACACATATGATGAATGAAAAACAAGGCGCAATAAACCCTTCATCTCTTTGTATTGTAAATATATTCCTTTCAGTCCATACAAAATATAACATCCTCAAAGGAAAGCTACATAAAGTATTCTTTTAGGCTGAACTGATCTTAGCAATCCCTTAAAGATGGAAGCACAAGCTTCTTAGCTTAGAAAAGAAATCACATATCAGAAATCACATTAATATGTTCTTTCAATCGCATTGTCTCTACTTCCCTACTAATTCAGTGGGAGAAATTAGCTTTAGCCTTTCCTGCTCACATTTTGAACAAGCCAGTAAAAAATTCTGACACAGGCATGTACATGTACATTGCTCAGTCTTGAATGGTATTTAGTTTTACAGTAATATTGTTAACTGTTGAGAAAGCACAGCTGTATGTTATATTTACATTTACATTTAGTCATTTGGCAGGCGCTTTTATTCAAAGCGACGTACAAAGAAGAAAACAATCAAGCTACGAGCAATAGAGACCTAGTGTACTAATACATACTACTTTACATAAGGAGTAAAAAGTGCAGGAATATTACTACTACAAATGCAAGTTAAGTACTAGTTAGAGGAGAGAGCATTAGAGAAAGGATAAGGAGAGGATGTGGAGCCAAACATGGTCAAGGAGCGTACTGCCTCTCTGGTAAGTCCAGGGACAGTCTCAGGTACAGTCTGTATACTCCATACTGCCCTCTCAATGCAACATTTGCTTGCAAATCCATGTGAAGAGATCCGGTATCTGTCCACTTGAAGATCTGTTTAGCCTCTTGTGAACATGTGATGACATATCTGAAGAGAAAGGGATTCTAAATGAAAGGGAAGTGCTGCTTTTCAAGGCTGAAGTTTTCAAAGCGATTGGTGACGTTTGTAATCAGTTATTGTATAAACTCAACATGAATTTGTTCCATCGCAGGAGAATGTGTACAGTCCACTTGGAGATCCGCTTTGAAAATGTCCAACTTCTTTTGCAAAGACTGTGCAGCTGCTACCAAGGCACACACAGAGTTGTTCTTGCCCTGTAATTTTAAGTGCACTATAAGGTGCACTCAGAATAGCAGCATTGAGCTGTGACTGTTCATGCTGTGCTCATGTTTCAGCTGTTCTTGTGGCTGTTGTGGCTGAAAGAGGGATTTGTTGATTTTTCTCTCTCTGTTTATGTCTTTCTTTTCTTCTGAATCCATGCACTCCTTTACTATGTCCCCCTCTGGAAAGGGCTTGTGGTGTTATCCTAAGATCCACTGTATTCTCAGTGAACACTCGTATGCTCGCTGTTGCGCTGTGAAGGAATGGGAGAGGGCCCGGGTAGATCGCTTATATTGAGCTTTGAGCCCATTTATTTTCCTTACTGCAGTGGGTAAGTTTCTCCAAAGTGTCTGTGTCTAGTAGGGCTGGGCGGTATGACGGTATATAACGTGCAACGGTAGAAATGTGTCTACCGGGAGAGATTTGTCTATACCGTTTCAACCGCGGTATACTCTTATTTTGAAATCCAATCGATTTATTTTTAGATAATGACCTCCAAACTATACATCATCCCGCTTATTATACAGTTACTCGCCAAAACGATAGAAGACATTCCTCCAAAATACCTCTTTAACGATTCTGTTGCCGTTTCGTGATTTCCGTTTAGAAAAAATAGTTCTTCAGGCAAATAGAACTTTCAAGTTTCAGGTGTTGCGTAGCAACCCATTACTTGCTGACTTCAAGTTACGTTAAATGACCGGACTACTTGCGGAATGATATGATATGAAAGACGTGAATTAAAGCACAAAACCCGTTGCCAATGATGGTCATTACTTTTTCGCAGCAGTGAATATAAAGAAATTACAGACCTGCAAACGTTGGGGTGGCCTATTCAAATCAACTGAACTTTTTTGAACATTCTGAAGAGCCGTATAATACGATACCTAGTACAATTTTTAAGCACATGACCTGCAAGGGCTGTCATGCCTACTTGTTGAGTAATCCTCGACTGTTGGGAAAGATTCTACTGAAAGATCTACTGAAAAATATGGACTGAAAAGTGTCTAGTGTAGCCATTTATTTGCAGATTCTGTTCCATTTTTCTCAATGATGGTCAAATATTAGTAGTTAAAGATTAACTATTTCGAGTTCCGGTCGTCGTGAACATGGAGTAGACGCATTTACTTCACGCTCCCACCTACTTTATAAATGTATATAATTTAGCCCCTTTTTCCTACCCTACGAATACTCACTTACAACTTTTAACCCCTAATAATCGTTCCTGTGAGAAGATGGCCACGAAAAACAGCAGAAATAAAGAAAGAAAGGAAGACACTACTGCCAAGGATAGCGTAGCTGCTGGCCGTTCTGATATGGACACCATAGCCGCCATGTTAGAAGAACATAGAGCGGCCCTTTCGACTGAATTCAGATCTGCTTTCTCAACCCTCGAGACCAAACTAGACACGATGCAATCAAAAGTAGATGACCAGGACATTCGTTTGCTATCTCTTGAGGCCAATGCCAATGCGGTCAGCGATAGCATTAGGGAATTGGTAACTAGCTGCTCAGCCCTAGCCAACGACAATGCTAAGCTACAGGCAAAGGTGGTGGATTTGGAGGGACGTAGCAGAAGGAATAACATACGTATCATTGGCCTACCTGAGTCAGTCGAGGGCTCACGTCCCACAGAATTCTTTGCTGGGCTACTGGTGGAGGTGTTGGGGGAAAATGTCCTGCCTTCAACACCAGATTTAGACCGTGCTCATCGTGCCCTCACCGCTAAGCCAAAACCAGAGGATAAACCCCGATCAGTTGTCATTTGCTTTCACAAGTTCCAAGTTCGTGATCGGGTGATACGTGAATCCCGCAAGATGAGAGGTAAACTCCAGTATCGTGGCAATCCAATTAATATTTTTGAGGATTACAGTCCGGATGTTTTGAATCAGCGATCTGAATACCGAGATGTCATGAAGGATCTCTACAACCTTGGCCTCAAACCTACTCTGCACTACCCAGCTAAGCTGTTTGTCACGCTTGATAAAGGCAAGAAACGGCTATTCTCTCCCAAGAGGCTCAAGAGCTTGTGTCTTCGTTAAAACGTCCACGGCCGAACGAGTAGATGGACAGCATGGATACAGAGATTTCAACAGCCATACCACATCACAGACTTTAGGCGACGAGATCCAACGTGTGCTGTCAACCATACGATCTGTGAGTTTCTGACTAGACGTGAGTTAAAGTGGACAGCAGTTTTTTTTATGTAGCTTGCTATGCTAACTGTCTACTAAGCTTAACGTCATGCCTGTACCTTGGCTGCTTACATTTTCCTTTCTGATGTTATCGCTAATGGTTCTTTAGAAGTGAATGATATTATGGTGAACGATATTTTGTGTGGTTATAGCCATCAGCATATATGTTGTCACTTTAAAAAATAGGCTAAAACTTTTTTTTTCTTTTTTTTTTCTACCTACTATTATTAGCCTCCTGAGGCATTGGCTTTACCGTAACACTATCTGAAGGGGTAGCGTCTAAAATGTGTAGTGTGTTAACAAAGAGTTTATTGTAACATTATTGTTTTGTTGTTACTGTTATAAAGTAGGAAGGGGCAGACCTATAGCCTGGTGGGTTGCGAGTTCGAGACATGAGAGCCCACGAGATGCCATGCAGCAGCAGGAGCTACCTCGGTGGTAGTCTCCAGGCTATGGGGGGGAGGGGGGTGGGTTATGGGTTTCATTTTCATTTTATTTTTATTTGCCAGCTGATATATATATCTTTAGTTTTTCTCTTGACAGTGTATATTTACTTTGCTTTACAAAACTAGATAATAGCACATCATAATTCTACAACTCAGGTGCATGGAAGTGGCTATAAGTTTGTCAGTTGGAATGTGAGGGGTCTTGGTCATGTTATGAAACGTGCTAAAGTATTTGCATATCTGAAATCCTTGTCTGCAGACATAATGTTTCTGCAGGAAACACACATTAAACATACCACCAAAGGTAAACTTAAGGTCAGTTGGGTAGACCAACAGTATGAAGCAAATTTTACTACTAAAGCTAGGGGGGTGGCGATCCTAATTAGAAAAAATGTCCCTTTCATTAAGTCCTCTACAATTAATGACCCCAATGGTAGGTTTCTAGTAGTGACTGGAACCCTAAACTCTGTGCCAATAACACTTGTCAACCTTTATGCACCTAATTTTGACGACCCAGACTTCTTTCAGAAGGTCTTTAATTTGATTCCAGACATCTCCAGTACTAATATTATACTAGGGGGGGACTTTAACTGCGTGTTAGACCCTCTTCTGGATAAACAGTTTTCCAAATCCCTTCAAAAATCAAACTCCTGTATTCGCCTAAATACTTTGGCTGACAATCTCAACCTAGTTGACATATGGAGGCTTAAGCATCCAACAGTGAGGGACTATTCTTTCTTCTCTCCAGTTCATAAGTCATACTCCCGTATTGATTATTTTTTACTGGACTCAAAACTGTTATCGACTGTGGAAACTGTAACATACCAACCTATTGTAATATCAGATCATGCTCCATTGTCCATGGTACTTAAAATAGGGGTAGGTAGAGCTGGACGCAATCATTGGCGCTTTGACCCCACACTATTAGCAGACGAACAGTTTACTAACCACCTTCAAGAACAGATTTCTCACTTTATCACAGAGAATGACACTGGTGACGTCAATGACTCCATCCTGTGGGAAACACTGAAGGCTGTCATCAGGGGCCATGTCATAGCTTATGTCTCCAGTAAAAGGAAAATTGAAGGCAGTAGACTAAAAGCTATAGAACGTGACCTATCTCTTCAAGAAGATTCATATAAGAATAATCCCAATGACGCCACTCTAGAGACAATCACCAACTTAAAATATGAATATAATACTATACTTTCTCAAAGAGTTGGCTCACTACTTGCTAAAACACAACAAAAATATTTTGAATTGGGTGACAAGCCTCACAGACTTCTTGCAAGACAGCTGCGACATTCACAGGCTACACGCGCCATTCACAAAATAAGAGACAAACAGGGTAACCTCACAACTGATCCAGTCAAAATAAACAAGGCCTTTGCATCATTTTATGAGGACCTGTACCAGTCTAAAGTCAAATCCACGGATCCACAGATAATGAATCACTTTTTAGAGAACAGCCAGCTCCCTACACTAGACGAAACAGCAGCTAAGGCAATGGACGCCGTCATAACGTTGGAGGAGATTGTAACAGCTATTTCTCAATTCCCTAACAACAAAGCCGGTGGCCCGGATGGGTTTACCATTGAATTTTTTAAGAGATACTCATCTAGACTCGCCCCTTTGCTTTTGCGCATGTTCACCCATGCTAAGGAAACTTCAGTACTACCCCCACACTTTACAATGCAAACATTGCTTTGATCCTCAAAAAAGACAGGGATCCGTTGGATATGTCATCATATCGTCCAATATCTCTTCTCCAGATGGAGACAAAAATACTCAGCAAAGTGTTGGCCAATAGAATGTGTAAATACATAGCCAGCTTAATAGACCCGGACCAGACTGGCTTTGTCCCGGGTAGACATATATATTTCAACCTACGTCGTCTTTTCAACATCATTTACCAGAAACAAAAGGATGAGTCTGTGGTTATCGCATTGGATGCCGAGAAGGCTTTTGATTACATTGAATGGAGGTACATGTTGACTGCCCTGAAATACTTTGGCTTTGGCCTAGAGTTTATTAAATGGATTGAGATCATCTATGCTCAACCTAAAGCTTCAATTCTCACTAACGGTGACATCTCACAACCATTCCATCTCCATAGGGGTGTTCGTCAGGGATGCTCTTGTTCACCCTATCTATTTAATCTAGCCATTGAGGCTCTAGCTAGTCAAATTAGGTTGAACAGGGACATTGCTCCAATTAAAATTCACAATATAGAGAATAAGATATCCCTATTTGCGGACGACATCACACTATTTATGTCACACCCCAAATCATCCATTCCACCTTTACTACAGCTAATTGATACTTTTAGCAGTTTTTCTGGCTATAAAATCAACTGGGGAAAAAGTGAACTTATGCCTATATCAGACAAAGTAGACCTAAACTTTCTACGCACCACTCCTTTTAAAATGACAAGAGACCAATTCAGAACTTTGGGTATCATTGCAACAAGGGAGCATGGGAAACTCCTCAGCAGCAACTGGGATTCTAAAATACAACAGTTAAATCAGAATATCCAATTTTGGAACACTCTGCCCATTTCTATGGTGGGTCGCATTAACGCCATAAAAATGGTTGTCCTCCCTAGATTTCTATACATCTTCCAAAATATCCCTGTCTTCATTCCCCTCTATTATTTTAAAAAGCTGGACACTATCATATCTGCCTTTATATGGAACAATAAAAAAGCCAGAATATCCAAAAAACACCTAGGGAAGTGTAGGGCAGAAGGTGGTTTTGGGTTGCCAAACTTTAAGCTATACTATTGGGGCGCTAATCTGAATGCGCTACTACACTGGCAAAATGGTATGCCAACAGTCAGTAGTCAAGGGGGCGTGCCCTCATGGCTCCAGATAGAAATATCCGCATGTGGTGCCACCTCCCTCCCAGCACTTCTTAATAACCCGGCGAAAACAAAAACACCTCCCTATATAAACAACCCTGTTATCCTTCACTCCTTAAGAATCTGGAAACAAATTCAATCTTTTCTTGATTTACCCAAAGTCTACATAGACAGTCCAATTTGTCACAACCATGCTTTCACACCTGCTTTGATGGATCCAGCCTTTTCCAGATGGAAAGCCAAAAATATTGTCTTTGTAAGGGATCTGTACTCTGAAGGTAACCTAATGTCATTTCAACACCTACAACAGACATATGATTTACCGTCTGCACACTTCTTCAGGTTCCTCCAGATTAGGGATTACATCAAGACTCATATACCACACTACGAGCACATGCCCAAACACAACACACTGGACAGTCTTCGACGCCTTACACCAGGTAGCAGAGGCACAGTTTCCTTTTTATATGATATGCTAAGGGCCCATGAAGTGGTGCCCACTGACAAGTTGAAAAACTATTGGGAGCAGGAACTTAACATGGAAATTTCAATAACTGTTTGGGAGGGAATTATGGATAGAATTCACAGCAGCTCTATCAACTCTAGGCATTCTCTAATTCAATTTAAGGTAGTTCACAGACTCCATTTTTCGAAAGCCAGGCTCCATGACATATACCCCAACATTTCTCCTTTATGCGATAAATGTAAACAACAAACTGGTACTCTTACACATCAGTTTTGGTCTTGTTCTAAGCTAACTTCTTTCTGGTCTCTTATATTTGACTACATTTCAAAGGCTTTCCATAAAATTATTACACCAGACCCACTCCTTGCCATCTTTGGTTCAGTGGTGTATGATCCCAACATTACAAGCTATGAAGGGCAAGCCATTTCCCTCTGTACTCTGTTGGCCAGGCACCTCATTTTGCAACAGTGGAAGTCAGACGCTGGCCCCCTATTCCAACAGTGGCTTAGGGAGTTGGGCAATATATTGCATATGGAAAGACTCCGCTATACGATCACCAACAAAGATAGACACTTCCGAAAAACATGGCAACCTCTGCTAGACAAATGGGCAGCCGCCAGCGAGAAAAAACAGGCCCAATGAGCAACTTCTAGCACTTGAGTTCACAACTTTTCTCTTCTTTTCCTGAACTAGTCTTGTGCATAATGTTATCTGTCAAGATTCAATCTACCCCCATATGCTGGCCTTTATTTCTTTATTTTGTATTATTTAAAAATATTTGTTAAATTTTTTTTGATTGTGTTTTCTTTTATTTATTTATTTTTATTTTCCTGAGGGTGGGGGGGTGGGGCTTTTGTTGTTTATGTTGTTGTAAAATATCAGAAAATATGAAGGATACCTTTGTAATCTTATTCTGTACAACCCCAATGTACCCTTCATTCAATAAATATATATAAAAAAAAAAAAAAAGATTAACTATTTCGATAGTTTAAATTTATTTTCAGTATTTCATAGTGAAGGAGCTGTGGGAGCACAAGAACAGTGAGCGTCTATGGCGATTATCATAGACATAGACATATACATGTATGTATATACTGTATGTCTATGGCGATTATAACTGTCGAGATTCTAAGTAACATGGAGACAAAACTTGTTTTGGTACTCCACCTAGATCATAAACCCTTGAATATAAAAACGGCTCAGTGAAATCGGTTGAGAAATGTAAACGCTTAAGTGCTTTTTATGCAGAAAAACCGCAGCTCCATCGTTTACTTGCGTTTGTTTACAGGCTTCACCTCGCCAATATTGCGGTGACGTTCGCTCGTCGCAGCAACGGGCTGAAGCGGTCAATGGGGCGTCTATGTGTAATTGCCAACTTCTTAATTTTCTTATTTTAATATGTGGCCATATAAGAAAATGTTTTTCTCATCATAATTGCGTTAACATATGAAAAAACATTGAAAAGAAAGTTAACACTTGATTTATCTTCTGAAAGTACATTAAAGAACCACTGAAAGCCACATAATCACTGGACTAAATGCCACTACATGAACATCTTACTATTTAAAGATTCAATGGAAACGTTCAGTACAAAGTAGGCATATACTGGCCACTATTGCTTAGGCCAATAGCCTATTGAGGCAGTATTGTTTCTGCACCTTAGTGTTCTTAAGGGTCAATAAATAAATCAGATCATACAGATCAAACAGATCATAAATAAATAAATCAGATCATACTGTATAGCCTATGTCTGTGGACACATTTCGCCACCGCTGAAGTGTCCTCTTTTTCACAAACTCAAATCTGGTCACCCTACGTATAATAAACCGTGATATATACCGTAACCGTGATATAAAATTACAAATACCGTGATAGAAGATTTTGGCCATATCGCCCACCCCTAGTGTCTAGCTTTGTACTTTTGAAAATCGCAACAGACCCCGAGCTAATGAGGCACACTGGCCTCATAGAGCTCATTGCAGAAAGAATAAATGCATACTTTTCTGTCCAGGCGTCTCGGAAGGCTTGGTTTTCACTGTCAACTTTTCTCATGTTTGATGGCGCCATTGAAAGTTAACATCTGTGTTCCACGGCTTACTCGGTCTACGGTAGCAACCTGCTAGGACCCAGGCGGCCAGGGCCGGATCAATATGTGTTATGTTGTGTTAATGTACTCAAGTAAGAGTGAAAAGTATTCTGCATTACATTTTCTCTTGTAAGTACAATTAATCGGAAAAGATCTAGCATATGTATGTGTGTGTCTGTGTGTGTGTGCTGTGATCTAGCATTTCATTTGTGTCGTATCTTACCTTTCTTATTATGTAGTTGTGTCTCACATAGCCTTGATTTTTGTCCTTGCTTGTCTCATGTTTAAAAGAGTTGTTCAAACTAAATATATTGTTTACTAATAAATCATACCTAGACACCTTACTTAATATTGTAGTGTACTGAACTCACATTAACAGGATTACTGTGTTTGTGACATTCTAACTAGCATAATCTCATCTAGTTGCTCACAGCTGGTGTAACCGAGTTGATGAAATGCCATAGTCTACCATGAAGTGTGTATGTCTTGTGTTGTAGTATGTGTCATGATGTAGTATTGCATTATGGTTGCAAACAGGTACATTTCTTAAGATGGCTTGAAAATATTGCGTGGAAATTTACAGGGAGCCCTTTGATTAGGCGTAGCCCAAGGACCCTTTGTTTTCTTAATCCGGCCCTGCAGACCGCTCTTCTGAGCTGGCCTAATTGTGCCTGTTGAAAAGTCCCTTTAATGACAAAAACAATACGCCTTTCATTTTTTGTCAAAAGGTTTCGTGGTCCGGATGGAAGCCTCTCGTGGTCCGGATCTGGACCACAGTCCGCCAGTTGGCGGCCACTGCTCTACATGCTTAACCATTTGCTGTCTATACTGTACATTCAAACCTACGTGTACACTCTCTGCTCTTTCAATCTGCCCATATCTCTATCCAATATAAATATTTAAAATATGTACATAAATAATATTTGTGTATTGTAACTCTCCACTATCCATCACTGTCCATATAGATATAGCTTATGCGGAAGTAATTACCTTTCCTGCACTGTAAATAATACTATTTTTTTTAAACATCTGGTTAGATGGTAATCACTTCTCATTGGCTTTGTAGCCATACTCTGCACAAAAAATAAATCTAATCTAATCTAATCTAATCTAGTCTAATTTACATGCTCTGTGCTCTTTCAGTCCAATGCCAGGCAGCCACTGAGTATGGCACAGAACTGTCCCTCAGATGGCATCAGTGCACCAACTCTGGGATAGACAGCATCCAAGGCTATCTGCAGGCTGAAAAGCCTCTGCAGATGAAATTTTAATGTTGAGCGCCTAACACATAAACACAGAACACAGTCAGGTGCTGGAGACGGACATGAGGGACAGTGTTAACATTTTCCCTTGGCAATCTCAAAGCATATTCTCAGCCTTCGCCATATGGAGTGTATTCAGGTCGTTGCTGCCCTTGAAGTCGGGGACCCAAGTAAACACAAAACACAGCACTGCAAGAGCAACAGTAGCGATGCCTCACGCCCATGACAGTGTGTATTTGCATCTGACATGATGAAATGGACGAGGCGATCAAGAGGGGGGCAGAGACCCAGAGCAGTGTCATCAAAATAATGTCACAGCCACAGCCTCAGGCTCAGGCTCTCTCACAGCGTTGGGCCAGGGGCCGAGAGTGCTTCGGCAAGGAGAACTCCCTTCATCCGCTTCTGTGTGTGTGTGTGTGTGTGTGTGTGTGTGTGTGTGAGTTTGTGTGTGCGTGTATGTGTGTGAGTTTGTGTGTGTGTGTGTGTGTGTGTGTGTGGGGGCGTGTGTGTGTGTGTGTGTGTGTGTGTGTGTGTGTCTGTGTGTGTGTGTGTGAAATAGAGAGAGAGAGAGAGAGAGATGAAAACCTGGTAATAGGTAAGAAAGTTAGGACCTTTGGGATCCTCCTTCAATTCTAAACCTGTAAAAATTGCTTTGCATGGATGCATAAGGAGTTAGACGCCAGTGCACCTGGCTGTGTATTGCAGATAAAATATCTATCTCCGAGGAATCTCTCAACTTTCCTTGTCCTTGGAATGCACATAAAAGACTCACACCTTTTCTCTCTATAAAATGCAAAACTCTACACCAGACCCAAGCGGGAATGATTTTGTGTGCTTCCCTCACACAGATGAAATGAATGATTATTATCTAGCCCCACTGCAAATAGCAACGATTAAAACACACAACTTCAGGTATGCTAGCCAAGAAATACAGTATTGTTATCACGGTATAATCTGCAATTTAAAAATGAATGGCATAATATGTAAATTAATAACCTATTATACCACCTATTTAGTCTTTACTGCATGCTGTTCATCAGATAGAAGAGATAATAAATAAATTAAATGAACAAATAATGCATAATTTGCTGCCATTTGCTCACATGCAATTAGCATGTTGTAACCTTGCAGTTTGTATGACAACACATCAAGCAGGTGTTAAATGAGCTAAACCTGTCTGAACCCATGATATTATCTATAACATTATGGTACTTGTCAAGATTCTTCTGTGTTTATCAACCCAATATTACTTGTATGATTACTAGTTTGAAATACCCAATTCCTCTTGATATCTGGCTAGAGGTTGTACAGCAGTGTCTGGTCTCTATTGTGAGTTTCCCCGTCAATAAATTCCACTGAACTCCTCATCTATATGAACTGTCAGTTTTAGTCAACGACTTCAATAACTTTGAAGGCTTACTGTTCCAGAGGACGATGCGCCAAATAATAGCTTAAAGCCTTTCCATTGAGGTGAGGTGAGGTGAGAAATAAATTTACATTGAGTTATGCAGATATTCCCTTAAGCAAGACGCCATGCCTGTGTCCTTGGTGTTCTTGAATGCCGGTAGTTATGGACGGAGGTATAGGAAAATCCTCATGCCAGTGTAAGTCAGGAGACATGCAAGAGCTTAGAAAAGTTTTACTTCTTTTATTTTGTCTTCACCTTGAGACAAACCTGATACCAGGCTACATCTTGAGATTGTCAGACTTTCAAGCTTAGATATTGTTTGCCAGTGGCCCAGCGAGACAAAATAAAGTAATAATAAGGTGAAAATAAGTGTTCTGCCGTCTGAGACTTGTTTGACCATGTGTTAGATAGGGATTTGTCTTATGTACCACTGCACACAGCTGAAAAGTGCACACTATACAACAGACTGGATAGTAAAGTACACAACGTAAAGTAAGCAAAGTGAAACATAAGATGACAAATCAAATTGTCAATATTCTGAATATACCTAAGGATTTGAGTGAATAACCCTCCATTGCCATACATGAATGCCAATAATGTTGCTCATCACAGGCTTACGATGTATAGTTTGTGCTTGATAACATATTTGATGCTCTCCGCAGTGACACAAGCAGGTACAGCATGTATCGTTATATTTTAAATGTTATATTAGAGCATTTAAAGTCTGAACACTACAGTGTTAAACATTTACAACTATGTTAAATGAGCAGAAGCGAACATTAATGTATCTTTACACTTACTGTATTTCAATGTAAACATGAGACATTGCAAATATTTTGTAGTCCTCTGTCACTGATTTATCATCCCAATAGAAGCTATGATGCTTTAAGTGAAGCTGGGAAAGGCTTTCTTACTTGCTTACGCACACAAAGAGTCTTTATTTCTTTCTTTGTGTGTGTTTTGCTCTGCCATGAGTATTATTTTATTTATTTATTTATCATTATTTGATGCCGTGGGAGCAGAGGGTGTGGAAAATGAGGACGGAATCAAAAAGGGATTTGTGCAGCCACCCCCAAACGACACTTTCCTGGAAAAATGTGTTGATTCCAAACCAAATAGTATTTTTAGCTGAGGGTGTCCCATATATTTTTTCTCAACAGTGCTAAATGAATGGCTGTTTCTCTAATTACACTCTTGTCCATTACATGTAACTTCTGTTGTTTCTTTTTGGGCATTTATTATACTGACCCCAGTTTAATTTGTTAGCCATCTCTAGTCAACATTTCTTCTGCACTGTGAGGAACATGTAGAGATTGTAAGGGCCTACAGAAGACATCTGTAAATTATGAAAACATTTTGTTGGCTTTACGTTTGTTCATTTCCAAAGGTGTCATGAATCCATCTAGCACTCTGGGG
Source organism: Clupea harengus (assembly GCF_900700415.2). Classification (NCBI taxonomy): domain Eukaryota; kingdom Metazoa; phylum Chordata; class Actinopteri; order Clupeiformes; family Clupeidae; genus Clupea; species Clupea harengus. The sequence goes on from NC_045172.1 coordinate 15,198,684, forward strand.
GACATGACATAAGCATGGTCTTATGAACACAGTTTTAGTGTTTGTCTTCATTTTTGAATTGTCAGTTCAGTGCAACAGGGCACCGTACAATTGCACTCAACCAATGTATTACACTTAGAGCTTTTTCATCAAAAGTCTTCAAAGTATATCTTCTTTACTCAGAATCACCCAAAACACTTTCCATAAGTCGTGAAAATAGATAATATGCGACAGAAGCAGTGCATATCCTAAAAAACTCAATCTTCCCAAATATGTAGTAGTCTAGGCTTCAAAGCTCATATGTAACCTGATGCTGAACCTGAACCCCCTGTGGGTGCCAGAGTTTGGAGAGACTCTTTGATGTCGCTGACACCCCCCCCCCACCCGAAACCACCACTCCAGGGAGATCACACTGGGGCCATTTGTCTGGCAGTGGGTGACACGTTTGCCCGTCCTCACCAAACACACAACACAGACGCATGGTGCATTCCAGGCCAGGAGGGGGTAGATGGCACCTGAACAGGATCGGATCAGGGCAGACTTGGCCACGGCCCCCAGCCGTCTGTATGCAGAGAGTGCTCCGCTAATTATGACTGTGTTTCCTCTCATTTCCATGATTCGTCTGAAGTCCCCCCAGAATGAAAGGACTTTTCAGACGATTGGCTGGAATGCTGCATTTGATGCGCTCCAACTTATTCCTTTTATCCTCCTCATAGGACAGACAGAGGAAGATGACCCCCCCCCCCCCCCCCTTTCTTCAGCTTCAGCCTGCCTCTGCTAAAGGTCTCCTGCCCAGCATGGAGTGCTGTGCCATTTTATGCTGTTGCACCACTTTCTCAAAACTTTCTGTAAAGCCGTGCACCTGAGTGGCCTAGAAGGGCAGGTTATTGCTAACAAAAAGGAATTACAGAAAAAGTAGTTACGTAAGGGATAATGTATAGTCAGGACAAACAGGACAAACAGGACCCCGACGTGCACCGGCGGATTATACATTATCTCGCTTAACGGTTACTTGATGAAAAAAATTATGAAAGACATTTCACATAATATATCTTGATTTTATTGCTGTTTCTTTACGCGAATAGAACGTTAAAGTTCTAGGTGTCCTGTAGCAACGTATTACTTTCAGTTACAATGAATTTCTACTCTATCACTTGATAGCAATAGATCTCCGCAAAAGATTATTTTCTCTTATAGACATGAACATAAATAAAGAATATGTTGCATGATAGCTCAGTTTGAATTGTTATACTTTATTGTGTCAAAAACAGAGTATCCAGGTAGAATATGCTTTCACAAAGGCATGAATAGATGTGTGTGTGTCTGTGTTTGTGTGTGTGTGTGTGTGTGTGTGTGTGTGTGTGTGTGTGTGTGTGTGTGTGTGTGTAAATGTTTGTGTGTGAGTGTCTTTCGCAGTGTTTATGTGGGTCTGAGATAGTTAAGAAGAAAGACACTATTCTTTTCGCTTTTGACTGACCTCTGAAAACGACCACGCAGACAAAGTGGCAGGTCTGAAAGCCTTGTAGAGTCCTTTAGAAAGTCTATGTGTTTGTGAGATTGTGCATTTATATGCATTCTGCCCAAAAGAAGAATAGAGCTCTTTTAAAATTCCTCTGCCTTCCATTCATCTAGTTCAATGTGTCTGCAGTAATGTCGTGCTTTCTCTGTCCTTGGCTGCACCACAGACAATCTGTGTGTGATCAGCTTGTTCGTTACACGCTACACATGACCTGCTCTCTTTAAACCTCCAGGAACAAGTCCAAATCTAACAGTGATTCCTCCATGTTCCTTTCTTTTTTGTCTTTTTTATTTACAAATCAAGAGCCCTAATCATCTTAAAGAAATAACAAAAAGCAAGTGAGAAAAAAACAATCAATGGAGATGAATTGTTGTTCTGTTTATATATTTGGCACTAGTCTATCTGCAACATGACAGACACTTGAGAAAGCATCCATTCTTCAGTTTCTGCCACTCTCATTTCACTCTTTGGTAGAGGCAGCTCTGCTTTTGATAAAAACACGTTTGCATATCATTTCACACATGGTTAATTAATTAATTTCCTCAGCCACTAGGCAGCAGATTGGACTGTGGCTTCCATACCATTGAGCTTTTGATGTAATTAAATCTTGGTCTTCGAGGGGAGAAGGGACTCGCACCGAAGGCTGGAATGCCGAGGATGGATCCAGGTGTAGAAGGCATTAAACATATGGAGTGATCATCTGATCAGATCTTGTTTAAAGAACGAAATCTCCCCGAGACTGGGGAAAATATAAAAAATGTATATTTGAGTGGCCATATTTATGTGCATGAAATATGAAATCCGTCAGAACTGCAAGGTTATAGTGGCTCCATTTGCTGAGTGGTTTAGATACCAGACTCTGAAGTGAAATACTGCAGGATTGAATTTTGGTCAACCGAGGGAGATGTCAACATGCATAAAAAATGCAAAGTCAGCAGTAAATCCTACCACATGACTGGGCTACTGATTGTGAAATAGCGTTTCTTTTTTCAAAGTAGGTCTAACTCGGTATGAGTAACTACACTGTCATAAATAGGCCTAGGGGATACTATAGCCCATAATCACTAGCTAGTAAAGAAGACTACCATGTAAAACCAGATCAAAAGCACCTGTAGAATGCAGCCAATAAAATACACTAATCATTAGGCTATACTTTACCAGTGACTGTGCAAAAACAGTACTGCGACTACATAATTTCCCATAAAGTTGGTGTCCATTGTGTTATTCTAGCAGCACATGGTCAAGTATTAAATCAAAGGTTTTCCAGCAAGTTTCCCTGGACTGTAAAAACATATCACACTTGTCATGTAGAATACTTGCATGATAAATCAGTGGTAAAAAGCCTGCATGTACATTTTATGCTATAGTGCGGATAAGGGAATATTCCATATTGCGGATTGTTGGTTTAATCTTGTTTTTGAAGCTTTTTTTGTTTTCTTTTGTTATGTTGATTCACATTTTGAATCCAATTCTGCTCTTGGTGAGTGACTGGGCTCACTCTAACGTCTCCATTCAAAACATGCCATGAATGAAAGGCATGAAGAAAAAGGAATCAACACTCAAACCACATCAATCAAACAACACCACCACCCTTGCCATGACAAAAAAGTCCAGCTTTTATAACAAGTCAATACCCCGACACAATCCACCTTTAAATCTTTTATCAACTCAATGGTATCTCTCCCTCCCTCCCTCCCTCCCTCCCTCCTTTCGCTCTCTCTCTTTTTCTATCATTGTAGACACCCCCGGTCATAAACCCTGCGCTCAGATTTATTTTCAGTCTCTCCATCCTCCACTCGGACTCTCCTCACCTCCGGTGGTCCTGCTGGGAGACTCATTTCTGTTTAGAGCTCTCTATCTCTCTGCCTCCACCTCCAGGGAGAACAGATGCCGCTCCCCTCTCCCCCCCTCTCTCCCCTCCCTCTCTCCCTCTCTCTCCCTCTCTCTCCCTCCCTCTGTGTGTGTGTGTCTCTGCTTGAGCTGGTGCAGGCTTGTTTACTGCATCGTTAACTCTTTGCCTTCATGCACCCCAGCCCTCGTGGAGCTTAGGGAGAAAGCTGTAGTAGCTGTACTGCGTAGTGAGGGCGATGACTGCCTGTTTAACCAGCAGATGACTGGCTACGGGGGTCGTGGCGTAGGGTTAGTGCCCGCTGATTGAGATGTGTCCCTCATGCGTTCTATCTGTCACAAACTGGACTGCCTTGTGATGCCTTTGTGAATAATCCTTGTCCAAATTTTTCCAGTTTGGCCTTTAAGCGCAATTTTGTTTCAGAGAGGCACCGGCCAATAAAATGCCAGCAGTTACTAAGCGCGCTGGCACTGGTTGACATAGTCAGGAAATGGCTCCCGTTGCAAAGTGTTGTGATCCAGATTATTGAATTGTCAGCTGCCAGGCCCCCCCTCACGTCTCTGCTGACAAAAGAGGGAGCAGACAGCCGGCAATTTGGTTGTGGTTCGATGATCACTCCTCCCCATGTTTACAGATCTTTCAAACATATTGTACAAACAGACTTTTAGGCAGCAATTTCGTTCGCCTTTTCTGTGACTGGGTAGAGATTGCCTCACATTGTTCTGCAGCCCTCATTATTTAAATGACAGTCTCTCTCCCCACACACACACACACACACACACACACACACAGAGAAACTCTGCAATGTAATGTCAGTGCTGTGATAATCATTGTGACAATCATGTCCACTGTAAAAATGTTTTCTGCCAGAATCTTTATTACTGTATCTGTTTCATAATACCGCAGCATAGCATTATGGGGATCAGCCAAAAATGTTTATCAAGATAGGGGACCTTCTGATGTTGTGCTTGTGTGGTTTATCCTTAAGTTTAGAGCTTGGTCACGTGACTCGGTCCAGCAAAAACAATCCATCTGCCTGGCTATTTTTATGCTGTCCCGCATGCGATATTAAAACTTGGGAATGATTCAATTCAATTTGCCAACAAGATGCATGTATGTAACAATATAAATTGGATTGCTGGTCCAGAATTGGAAGCAAACAAGCGGTGGGTGGGGAGAGAGGGTGGGGTAAGGAGAGCATTGAGAGTTGCAGGAAAGGGAGTGAAAAATGATGGAATGGGAGACAGCAAAACATATAGCAGGAGGGAGAGAGAGAAATAGAGAGAGAGAGAGAGAGAGAGAGAGAGAGACAGAGACAGAGAGAGACAGACATGAGAACAGAAAGGAGAGAATCAAGAGGGGACAGCTAAAGATGTGGAGTAAGAGGTTTAGAGGTAGAAGTGGAGAGAGAGAGAGAGAGAGACAGAGAGAGAGAGAGAGAGAGAGAGAGAGAGAGACTATTTGAAAGCCGCATAAATTAATCACAGTCGGGAAGTTGGATGAAGGAGCACTGTCATAAAAGAGAGCTCTTGGCCAGAGAGTTCTCAGACAGACCATAACAACATTACCCCCCAACACCCCCAAAGAAGTCCCCATCCCCAGAAGTCCATTTGACTGTCCAGCTCATCAAGTCTGGGCTGTATGATGATTAGATGATAAATGTCTGTCTATCTCTTTTTAAATACAGTGGCCAAGGCACTTCATGTCCCTTTCACACATATCTTTTTAAAGAATGTAATTGGTCTTTGGTGTTGCGTAATTCTCGGAGTACTCATGCCAGTGGGATTACCAGGCTCCTCAATGGCAGACAACTGTGCTCTCTCTCTCTCTTAGTGCTCAGAAATGCTTTTTTTCCCTACCATTGGAACGCGTTCATGTTTTCCTTTGCTTTGTCCAGGGCATATTTGTATTTAGTTGGTTAGATGGTGTAAAAGTATGTTACTCAGTTCTGTATCTCAGTGGACTGGTGGATCTAACACAATGGTCGTGACGTAGGCACGGAGGCAATCAAAGCACTTTCCACTCACGCTGAGTGGCTGAGAAGGCGTCAATCATTCTCCTGAGCCCATCCCTCAGGAGTGCTTAAATAGTCATTATTGACGCCCTCTCTCTTTCAAAGACTTCTGTCTTTCGACAATTAGCTTGAAGTGACTCAATCATCCATGCTTTTCACTTGGCTAGTGCTTTGCCTAACTGTCTTTCTCTCAGATCTGAGAATTTCATGCATGGTGCTCAAGTGGGTTTTCTCCCATCACTGATTTTGAGTGCCGCAAGTTAAAGCATTTTAAAAGTGTTAGAAGTTAGCTACCTAACTTGTTTTGCTAGCTTGTTAGTTCTTTGGTGGTCTACTGACTGCCTTGCTAGCCAGCTAGACCCTCCTTGTGGTGACACACCTGCGTCACATGTAATCAACATGAAAGAAATGTGTTCTGAGGCCAAGTCAGACATCACACTTCCTGGGCATGATATTAGACTATGTCATGCCAGCCTGTCTCCGTAGAGGGTAAGGACCATCAGGTTGTGTGTGGCCCAGTTCAGATTAGTTCAGAGGGTGACATCTCTTCTCTGCCAGAGACTGTTGGGCATGATGGCTTCAGATGCAGTCGCCCTGCCACTAGATCTATTGCACATGCAGTCTTTTCAAATGTGGTATTTGCCCTCCAGGGACAGACACCGCAGCGTAAAATTCGTAAAATTGAAATCCTTGGCAATTTGGAGGACCCCGCTGTTCCTCTGGTCCAGGGGTCCCTCTGGGCATAGTAACACACCTCATGGTTGTCATGACAGATGCCTCCACAACTGGACGGGGGGGGGGGGGAGAACTGTGAACGCCCGCTGATCTGCAGCCCAAGCCAAGTCAGTCACACATGTGTTGGAACTGCAGTCGATTTCTCTGGCTCTGCGTCCTTTCCTTCTCATGTTCAGTGGCCATCCTGTGCCGGTCAGGGCAGACAACACCGTGACTGTGGCATATTTAAATCTCCAGGGAGGTGTGCGTTCTCCATCTCTGCATCGCCTGGCAAAATGCTCACTGCTCTGGGTGACCGGACACCCTCTATCCCTCAGAGCGGGTTCACATTCCAGGCCATGTCAACTGGGGTGCAAACATGTTATCAAAGGGCAATCCTCAGGCAAGCAGACACGCTGTCAGGCAGATATGGCTGCATTTTTACAGGGTTCAAGTGAAACTGTTCTCCACAAGGCAGAACGCCAACCGCCTGCTCTGGTTTGCCTCTGGGGGTAGTGACAACCCCCCTCTAGGTGTGGACACATTGGCTCACCCGTGGCCAGACATGCGCCTTTATGGTTTTCCACCAGTGCCTCTCATTCCTCATGTGCTGAGCAGAATAATGGAGCAAAGAAGAGAGCTGCTGTTAGTAGCAGAATCCGGACAGAATCTCAGGTGGTCACTCTGTGGTCACCACGATCCGGTGTGCTAGATCTGTATACACTAGCGCTCTCTATACTCTATGAATTGGCGTGTACTTGAACAATGGTGTACCTTAAGGGGGGGGGGGGACCCCAGCAGCTGTGCCTGGGTGTCATGATAGAGTTTTTACAACAGATGTTTGATGGGAATAAAGCCACATCGATCCTCAAAGTATATTTAGCAGCCATTTCTGCTTGTCATACAGATGATGGGAAAACCCCAGGGAGCTATCCATTGGCATGGCTTAGGGTACCTCGTAAACCTCTGATGCCTACATGGGAGTTGCTGGTGGTTTTGTGCTCACAGGGCCTTTGGAGCCTAAACGGGAAGTGGGCATAAAATTAGTTTAATTAAAAACAGGACTTCTGCTGGTCCCCGAAATGCATTGGTGACATGCAAGTAGCTTGTAGCTTACATCAAATATTACATAGATAGATAGATTTGCGTAGTTATTTTGGATAGTTGTTCAACTTCCTACACTGCTTTGGTAAAGATGATATATTAAAACAGGTGCAGTCGTGATATTTGAACTTAACAGCCAATCAAATGACATCCCTGCATTCTGTGCTTCTGAAGCAATGTGTTGATGGGCTCGGTCTGAGTCACTTTGTTTCCATCTTGCAGAGCCAGGACGGTGTACAAACACCAGAGATTTTCAGGGCACACACGGAATGGACAGCTAGAGCAGTGGTTCTCAAAGAGTGGGGCGCGGACACTCTCCCGGGGGGGGCGCGATGTGACGGAGACAAAAAAAACGTCGCCGACCTCTCACTGGTTAGTGAAAGCTCCCTCCGTAGCGAAATGCAAAGGGCTGGACTGACACAAACAAATCAAATACACAGTTTCGTTTCTGATCCACCAATTAAAATGGAGAGTTATCATTTGAACGCGAGTTGCACCTACGCGTCCGTCTATGAACTACACCTAACCAGCTTTGGGGGGGCCCAGCTTGCAAAGGTTTGAGAACCCCTGAGCTAGAGGACAGAGAGGATTAATTTGCTGAATTTGACAAAAAGTGTACTGGATTAGAATAGCAGACTGAGCCTTTAGCCTTGAAACTTATGTGACATCACAATACTTTGGTTCTATTCTAAACACTTGCTTTAGACATATACTATAAATATGGAAATACCAAGGTCCAGCGTGTGAAAAACTTTATTGTATAATATTGTATTTCTGATTATCATACATGTATATAGGGTGGAAATAAACAGTCGGTGCACTGCCAGACAGCTTTGGGTATAAAATAAAACTCCTCCAATGTTAACTGATTGTGCAAGTGAGGATCAACTTCCATATCTAAGTATTTGGAGCTGAATTTTTGCTAAATGTAGATTCTCAACTAGTTTTCACTTTACTTTGGTAAACTCCAACTCTTGGTAACTCCAAATTAAATTCTGCATATTGTAACTGGTTATGCAAGTGAGAATCAACTTTAAGATATTTGGGGGGTAAAGGTAAATGTTTATGAATGCACTACAAAGACAATTCAATTAAATTATTCTGAGAATATGTATGTCATATATACTCTATATATAATCTGTTATACATCTACAAACAAAGTCAGAGAGTTAAATTGTTGAATCTCAACTAATAAGTTGTTTACTCTGTAAATCCTCGTTAGGCCGACCAGCCAAATACAATGATACCAAGACATCAACAGGAAGACTTATCTTCCAGGACTACAGTGCTGCTCCCTGTTAAAGGTTTAAGCTGTCACAACAACCGAGTCCCCTGGCCTCACTGTGCCAATAACATGAAACTTTAAAGCCACATTAAGAGATGCATGTCTTTGTCCCCACTGTGGACCCAGCCAGTAGTGGCAAAACCACAAAGTGCGTAACAGTACCTTCCCAGTGTGTGCTTTGAAGCTGGTAACAACACACACACACACACAGAGTTATACAGTACACACATACACACACAAACACACGTATCATAGGAATATGAACAAACCCTGACCCACATATTTCATCATACTTGCGCCACAGTAACACATTTCTTTTAGATGCAAACACACGCACACACACACACACACACACACACACACACACACACACACACACACACACACACACACACACACACACACACACACACACACACACACACACACACACACACACAAACACACACACACACACACACACACACACACACTAATAGACATACTGCGCACAAACAGACAAACACAAATTCACAGGGAATAGCCAGACAACTGGAGTCTACAGATCAACAAGACTATATTTCCTCTGAAAGACCTGCCAAAGCTGGAAACAAAGCCGGGAGCCTCGTCATTGACAAAGAAGGTGTCCTAATGTGACCTTCGTGTGAACCAGGGCCATAATCTGCGTTTGGTGTTTCAATCAAAAGTGATAGAGGAGAGGGTCAGAGGCTAGTCATGCTTCTCATGAGGGGTCACACAGAGAAGATGAAGCACTGACAAAGCAGAGTAAGAAAATGACTGCGAGAGAGCGAGGTGGTCCTCACCTTTGTATTGCATGAGAGGACTCATCCCACACAAACGTTCCCAGGAGGCATTGCTCATGACGGAGGTTGCACATCAACGTGAGAGCCAGGCCAAACTACGTCACTCCCTTAAACCCAATTAAAAGCTCTTAGTTGATAAGCATGAACTAAGAAAACAATCTGAGAGAACACTGTTAGAGATTAAAAAAAGAAATGAAAAAAAAGTTTGCGGCTGCCATCCCTATGGCAGATTGTTAAAATTAAGCTTGCAGCAAACTGTCAGCCATTAAGGAATTTGTTTAGTGTAATATATTTCATCTCATGCTTAATATCATTATCCCTGGTTGTAATAGGCCTGGTGATATATTCCAGATCCTCTTTCCGTGGCACCACAGTGTAAACGAGGAGCAACGGCGGCTGGCGCATCTGAATTTATCTGAGCCTATCAGAAACACAATTACGCCTTGCTCCCTCATAATAAACCATGCTTAAGTGGGTTTGAGAATTCATTTATTTACGTTAACTCCATTGTGTTGTGACAGTAAGATGCCTTTCATTAATGAATGAGGTATCTCATCGAAGCCCCTTTTTCCTCTTGTTCTGTAACTTAAACTGGAATGATAAATGAAAACTTTCAACAGATTGTATTGAGCGATTTGGGAACAACAGAGAAGAAAGCAAGATAAAGGGGGGGCAGAGGAGAGAGAGCGAGAGAGAGATTGCTGAAACATCCCATCTTAGCTTTTTTCCATCATCCCGCCCAGCTTTTACGTTCCGTCCAAATGAAGAAAATCAAAATGCTTTCCCATTGATTTTTTTTTTTTTGCTTTGTTTTGTTTCGGGTTTTTTTATAACATGGAAAATGTATCGCTCCCTGTGGTGGACAAGAAATGAATTGTGTTGATGCTGCACAGTGATTTGTAAAAACATTACTGAAGAGGGGTGGGTGGGTGGCCGGGTGGGGTAAAGAGAGGTTGGCAAGATGGACGGAAAGATGGAGGGATGGATGGATGGATGGAAGGAGGGGTGGGATGGCGGGAGAGTGGGAGTTTGCGATGTCACAAATTGCCTGCTGTTTTGGCCAGGCCACACTGACAGCTGCTGTGTCTGTCCGTGACTGCCAACGGGTCAGCGTCACACTCGCCTCTGGTGGTGCTTCCACACAGACCGATTTGAATTAGAACGTAATTGGGAATCATGAATCATTAATTCCGGCCAGACACACCAAACCGCCTATTCTGACAATGTGACACAGTGGCCTCTTTGTGTGTCTCTTGCTGCTCGCTCAGACAGTCAGAGTGTTGGACATTACATCGAGGCAACACCCACCTGTAACATATGGGACTGAGCATCGCATTATCTAAGCCAACAAACACATGTAGTATTGATCACATGCATGAATCACTGTATTGCCAATTCCATGTCATTTGACAGTAAGAGATAAAGAATAATGCACATCCAAGGCATAAGTCTGCAGAGAAAACGGTCTGAGCGCACATTCTAATCAACTATAAATAAAAGGAAAATATAAATGTGTCATAGCAACCCAATTCAAATGGTCATGGAGGTCATAAATAAACCATACCGCCTTGTTAAAGATCTCTACAACTGTCACTTCATCTCATGGGACACAAAATAATGTCTTCATTGAACCTGATAACTGCAAAACAATAACGTTATTGGTGTGCTATAACTACAGATATAATATATAGCTATGACAACCTTCAAAATGTTCAAATGTTTAAAACAAACGTGATTTTCTTCTAGCCGCTTGTGTGTGAATCTCGTTCACATATTTCCCTCGAGCACATAATATGTCTCCGCTTCCACTGGTCATTTTGAAAATGGCACATCCTATTTCATCCACAGTGAGGTTAACAGACACATCCTATTTCATCCACCGTGAGGTTAACAGACACATCCTATTTCATCCACACAGTGAGGTTAACAGACACATCCTATTTCATCCACACCGTGAGGTTAACAGACACATCCTATTTCATCCACACAGTGAGGTTAACAGACACATCCTATTTCATCCACACAGTGAGGTTAACAGACACATCCTATTTCATCCACACCGTGAGGTTAACAGACACATCCTATTTCATCCACACAGTGAGGTTAACAGACAATAACAGCATCATGTTTTGGTCAGTCTTCAGGTTAATGCTCCTCTGATGGTGTTGACGTGAAAATGCAAAAAGTACTAATGACTTTCACAAGCTGCCCACTGGTGTAGAAGACACATGTGTGGTGGTTCACTGGTTACCGGTTACAAACACAGAATGTTTTGATAAAAAGTTGAATAGCAGCGTAGAGAAATATGAATATATTTCACAAGTCTGTAAAAGCTGAGAGTTTGTTCATTGAATGATCCACCTTTCAACAGCAATGATTTTCTCCGGCTCAACAACACATGACGCTGCAGGTACAAACAGTAAAAAACAATGGATTCATACCACAATTTATTTTTCTTTTCCTCAAAGGACTGGTCTAAAAATCAATTTTTCATAGTGTTTTCAATTTGCGAGTGCTTCTCTTTGAAAGTGTTTCTTTAGGTGTTGTTGTCATTCGCAGCCATGAAGAGAAAGAGAAAGAGTGAGAGAAAAAAAGACGAAGACCCTCTCTGTTTAGCCCACGGCTCTGGTGAATCAAATACTCCCTGATTCTGTCTTTGACCTCAGTTTGAATCCACTTCATTCTGTTTCCTGTTTTCACATTAGCTTTCCAGATTCAACAACACTTGTCTATAAACGCTCTCCACATTCAGAGATTTTCCTTTTACAGCAACACTATGACACAATTTGCCACTTTTATTGAGAAGGTTTTACAGGCAACTAGTTACTGTGATTGCTCATTCACACATTGCTTTGAGTGACCTTCTTAGGTTTTTATTTTACATATTTATTCATTTTTTTTCTTATTTTTGTTAAAGCTCTGCATTTGTTAACCCTGAGATGAAAGAAACTCTGGTTTATCCATTAATGAAAGAGAAGTAATTCAAACTTCGGGTCTGCTATTCAACTTTAATCTAACCTGGCAGGTTTTGTTTCATTATGTCCTCCCTCCTGCTGTGCATCTATTGGATATAGGGCGTCCTTTCCTTGTTTACCCATCGATACTGAAGTCAAATTCATTAGCCTTGCATTGGGAGAGGATTTTGAGACCCTGAATCGATGTACCATAATTCCTTGATGACAATATTTTTGATTAAAATAAAATTTGATTTAATATTATTCCACCATTTTTCACCTGTCATTCAAAAGTGTGGTTAAATGTTAAATTAATAGACTACATTCAAACATATTGAGTCCTGTAACAAATCAATAAAAGTATTTCATTTTTTTGTTTGTTTTGGTTTTTTTACGGCACAAACAAAACAATTTGTTAATTGTTTTCTCAGAAAATTTCCTCATACTCTCCATAGAACGTATCAGAACACCAGTGGGATGAAGTAGGATGACCTGTTTTTTCGTTGGTTGCCATGGTGACTTGTAGTATCAGAGCTCCATTGATAATGTTTTTTTTTTGTAGTCATCAGGCTCCCGCTTAACTCCGAGTGAACAGACTCAGAGTTTATCGAACTAACTCAGATCAGCTGTTCTAGAACTGAAATCTCAGAGTTTACCATCTCAGTGTTCATCCACTCAGAGTTCAGTGTTAACCTCAGACTTTGTCAAACCTGAATCTGGAATACCCCCAGAACTCTTTACAGCACCGCATTGCATTCTAGCCTATGTGATCTTCAGAGGCGTTGTGTGGGCGAACCTCAAATATGTTGTTGTTGGGCTATAGCCTATGATCCATTTGCTGAACTTTGGGAAATCGAGGAGGGGTAGACAAGCTTTTTAAATTAAGTAGGCCTATGTAGCCTAATCTGACTGTGAGACAGTGTAGTCTTCTGATACAACCACAACCTTTTTGAAGCAGAAAGGAATGCTGTGTGTATCCAAAGCGCAATGCAAGCTAAAAGTCCCAATAACATATCGCCAATCAATACACAAACCAAAATAAGCGACAGGCCAGACACCACCTACACAACAACTTTTGGGAAAAGATGCCAGTCTGACGCGAGGTACTAATAGTGTCGTATAGCCATTTGATAAGCTCCGATGTCAGTGTTTCCACATTTTCACACATCACAATTAAAATGTTCTTGAGGAAATGCATCTCTAGTTTTGGTATTACCTTCGAATAATTTGAATGATACATGGTCATGTGACGGACAGATAAACACACCTGCAATTCCTGCTAGACGCCCAGGTTATGCACTGTGTAGTTCTGTGGTCCAGGACGGAGCATCTGGCAAAAAAGAAGAAAAGCTTTCATAGCAGGATATCACCAACCACATCATCAAGACACCAGTTAGCTTGCTAGCAAGTTTTATCAGTGCCAACTGAGCTCTTTGCAAGGTTATTGCATGCTTTTTAGGTAGTTAGCTCACTAGTTGTGACTCCCTCCCAAGCACAGTCAGACAGCAAATAGTTTCCTTTACGGGTTTTTAATGAATTCTTCTTCTCCACATCAAACCGTGAAAACTAAATAATACACGGTATCAAACACATAAGACATAACGTTAACTGGTTAGCAAACACAGCATCTAAAGTAACACAAAGTTAAAGTAAATAACAAACAGACAAAATACCTCGTTGGCTGCATTCTTTCAAAGGAAATCTTCTGATCTTCTTTTATAGTCATTTTCACCTTTTAAAGGCATTAATATCGTAATGTGATTTCTCTTAACTAACGTACTAACTAACATGTGTGCAACGACAGCTTGCTTCTCTGTGTCTCGCGCTCTAACCAGCAGCTCCGCCGAGGCTCCAAAATAAAAGTCTTATCTGTTATGGACCAGTAATGCTACATACAAATACAAAATATACTCTTCTGGAAAACCTTTATAAAATATTAAAGTAATATAGTGGCAACAGTTAAACTAGTTTTACACCAAAACTCCTTACTGTTGCTTTCACTCCTTACTATTGCTCTGGCATGAGATGAAACAAAGGCCTTCTACTCACTATGGACCTGATGCCAAAAGAGAGTTCAAGTTGAGTGTAAGCAAATATTGACATAAATTAGACGTGACTCATCTGTGCCAGAGGCCAGATTTGCTTAAGCCTTAGTAATGTGCAAACAGCAGCAGTTTTTTATATATATATATATATACAAATGGAGATTCTAGAAATTCAAATCTAAAGTTTGTGTTTGGAGGGCCATCTCCTGCATGATAGGTGTTTGCTGTGTATAACAGCTGTCACTTTATTGTAACACTCTGAATTCACACCTTCCATCTGAAGACTGGCTACAAATTTAGCCTTAAAAAAAACACAACAGTTTCCCAACTTTTTTTCTTTCACATGACCCCTGGACAACTGTGAAGCCTCTCTAAATATTGAAACAGAATAGAAAAAAAGAATACTTCTACTGGTAAATAAAAGAATGTGATGAAAAGCAGGGGGCTGTAATTGCCTTAAGCTTCTCTCACCAAAGATCATTGGCAGCATCTCCTCTGTTGCTTGTGAATTTGTGTGTGATACAACAAAATGTGTTATTAATATAATGTTAACACCAGATTTTCTTGTGTGCCCTACAACGCAAGTTTGTTTTCAGCACAATTATTCAACAAAAAGATGTATTTTTAATACATATATTTGTAAACTCAAGTGGCTTTCCTTCATGTTAGTGATTTGATGAGCTGTTTTTCTCTTTACTCTCCGCGTAAACCTGCGAAGAAACCTGTTGCTTACCAGTTCTAAAACCATATGCGTCAACAAGTGATGTATAACTTCACCCACACAAAATCTGTGACCTTCGCTGAGTTTGTCGTCATGGCCACCGCCTGTTGCCCAACAACACCCTGTTTGTTTATTGGTTGCCCAGGAAACATTTACTATCTAATTTGTGTTCCATCGCGCAGTATTTCCTTCTGCCATATACTTTATCTTTAATAATCATCACTGCCATGTAGATAATGAAAGCAGCCACACACAGACACACACACACACACACACACAAACACACACACACACACACACACACACACACACACACACACACACATACATGCACACATAGGGAAAACACAAGCAAAATAACTGAAAGAATGCTTTGTAAAATAAACATGACTGAACAATGTCTTCCAAGACACTTCCTCTCTGACTCTACTTGACCATGACGTTCTCATACTATCTTTCTATGGTGTCAGTGTCATGCCAGTCCATTTAAATAAAGTGTTAACCTTTCTTGGCCATGATGTTCTCACACTATCTCCCCCCCCCCCCCCCCCCCCCCACTCACTGTTTGTTCCTGTCTTAGTGGATGATCTGCGTGTCTTCCCACTGCTGCTCTCGAATAGGGTTTGAACATGACTGTATCCAGCTGCAAGGTTGCATTGTACATCATCTTTACCCCTCAATATTATAATGAATGTAAGCAGCCTTGTGCATTACCCCCAGTGTCTACCAAGGAAGATTCAGCTTGTCTCTATAGATCATTTAAAGATAATACCTAGAATCTGTTCAACTGAAAGGAGTATGAGAACAAAGGATTTACTAGGATATTTTGCAGATTTACTTTGTATAGAGACCTTCATGCCAAAGGGCTGCCAAAGGGATCATCATATTGTAGCGTCAGAGCTGGTTTCTTTGAAGAAGAAAAAATCTTTGCTTTGGTTGGCCTCAAGCCTTTTTTATTTTGAAGCACATTCAGCAGGTAACACTGATGCAGAAAGTGTGGAATGGCAGACAGGTATATCCTCGACAAAACAAAGACACTGACGGTGCACAGTTAACTCTAACTAACACAAGGGCTAACACACACATATACACACAGCCTTACCATAGAGCACACAGACAAAGTAATAACAGTCATTCACATTACACTGGACAAAAAAGGATGGTAATACAGATACAATTCTAACTTAGAACACAGAACACCGTTATCCCCACCATTCTAGCACATAGCATGATGGAAACCATCGGTGTGTGAATGGGTAGATGTCTGAGGCGTTAATCTGTAAAGCACTTTGAGTGCTCTATGAGTAGAAAAGCGCTATATAAATGCAGTCCATTTGCCATTGCCAATAAATATTAGGTTTATTATTTGCCCAGTTTAACGTGACATCCAGTATAAACCATGGCCACTTCCACTATCCGAATACAGAGAGAGAGACAGATCATTGTGTTGGTGGGACAGATACAGAGAATGACGTCTCTATACAAACAAACAAACAAATCCCTCAAAAGATTTTTTCTCAACAGAATAGAGAAGTCCATTTCAGTAAAGCCACATAACAATCCTAGCTAGAGTCTAGGGAAACTGTCCTTTCGGTAAGTGGAGGGACTGCACAATTGCCTATATGTGTCAGCGAAGCCCTAACTGAAATTTCACCAGAATACCCCTTACTGGGATTTGCACATAATGAGAAAAATTCTAAATGTCACCCAGATGTCCTGACTGAAGGATGTGATTTTCACAGTGTAATATTACTGTGTGTTTCCCTTTTTCTTCAGGGTGACTTGTTGCCTTTTGATTATCAGAAAGAGGAAATTGCAATAAATGCGAAGTCACAGACGGGCAGTGATTCTGTGGCAGATTTATGAGTAATTTATTTTCTTTGCATATGAAATGTGCTACTCCCAATCAAATATCGGCGCCTTATCCATTTTCTAGAGGTGAATCTGTTCTCATAAACCTATTCTTCGTGTATAATGACAAAAGAGTCAGCCAGGGACTTCAGACATCTTGAGTCCATCAATTTAGCCATAAGCTAAATGTGTCATCCGCTTATCCATTCTAAAGATGTTTTTTTTTTTCAAAGATTCTCATACAACACTATGAAACAAGATGGCTGCCATCTCACAAATGCTTTCTTTTCAGCATACCCAAGGACTTGCTGAAGGTGTCTTATTCAGGCAGAGGATTGGATTATCAATGTCAATTGAAAATTTGTGAGGCTTCTCAAAATGTTTCAACTGCAAATGTATGGATGACAGACTTCTGTTATGAAATCAACAGTATGATTCTGAATGCAACTAAAAGCCAAGGTTTTCTAGTGTTCCTGAGCATTTCATCTGATTTCTTGAGGCATGTAGTGCATTCATTTGACAACTAAAACTGCACCTTCTGAAACGGACACTTCCATTTTGAACACTATGTTCTCTTGAAATGAAACCCCCTGGTTATAGATAGATCCAAAACGGGAATGTCTTCATTTTGCAGAACAAAAACATTGCAGAGCTTTAAGCAGAGTCTTAAAAAGCCACATCTAAACTGAAAAAAGAAGAGATGAGATCTTAATTGTGGTACATTATATTGATACACACCGAAACATCATAGATGATGATTGTCTTGTTCTGTGATTTCCAAGCTCATTCTTGAGAAACTGACAGCTTTTCTGCCTACCACAGACCATTTTGTTTTCTCATAGTTCAACCTTGAGTCCTAATCGATAGCCATGCCTTTTACTAGAATGACGGCATTTCCATATTTGATTTCATGTACTCTTTGACAAATTCCTGCCCATACAAAAGGTTATGATGATAGATGACAAGACTCTGCCAATGATATGAATAAATAAGCATGGTATAAATCACACATAATTATTTATTGATTCATCCAATTCAATGTCAAAATAAGAATATGTTTAATAGATCGTCAGTTGGAATGCTAGCCAATGCATTTACATCACACAATCCACAGCACCTGATTTTCTCATCAAGGCGCTCAGACTGCTCTGTGGTAAGGAGGTTTTGCTAGAGATAAAGCACATCTACTATGTGTTTGATGAAAGCAACGCCAGTTTCTATTTAATATCTTGCATTCTGCTTTTCATTCTCTAAATTATGGTTGGTTCAGATAAGCACAGCCCTTCACGCAGTGGAGTTCCCGAGCCAAATCATATGGTTTAAAAAAAGAGAGAGAGAGATGAATACTTGCTAATTGCTCATCATCTTTCTTATCGTGAGGGGGCCTCTATGTTCACATCTGCAATTTGCCACTGTAATTAATTGCCCCAAGTGAACCTTGCAAGGTGGGCTGTCTCCTGCAAGACAAATGCATGGATGCCAAGACAGGGGGGGAGCTTCAGGTTGATTGTTAGCACGATAGAGCGAGCAGGAAGCAGGAGTGGGTGGGAAAGAGAGATCGAGAGAGGGAGAGAGAGAGGAAGTGAGAGAATAGATAGAGAAAGAGGTGGACAAACAAACAAACAAACAGACCGAGAGATGGACAGACTGAGAAGTAGCTTAGGTCATGGTTAGGCGAATGCAATAATATGTTACATTAAAAGTACATAGTATTGTGTATTACATGAGGAATTAGACTGTAATAAGGAATATAAAAAGAGGAATGGTTTATTAATGAGACAGAGAGAGAGAGAGAGAGAGAGAGAAAGAGAGATGCTTGAACTGTGATGCTTTCCTAGCCACAGTACTTGCTCAGTGGGCTTCAGCCTCAGTGCTGGGTGCTCTTCGGCCCTCTCTGCTGCTGAACACACAGTGGAGAGCCCAGGGATGCCTCATTCCACACCTCTCTCCCGGCTCAGGCCAAGACGGCAGCCACTGCTTCCCTCCGAATTCCTGGAATATGTGTGTGTGTGTGTTTTTATTTTCTGCTTACTCGGAGCGCCGTAGGGGTGTTCAGAAATGCATCCTCCAAACAAATGAATGTTTTATGGGCTCTTGGGCAGCGTCCCACTGCGGCGGACGGGAGAAGAGCATCGGAAAATAAATAAACATTCAATCGAGAGGACAGCTTATTATGGCGCAGATCGGCTAGGCTAGGAGTTGACTAGGTCTTCGAACCCTGCAGAGTGGGGAGTAGAATGGCAAGACAGTAGGAGATCTCCAAAAGAAGGGGATCTTCTACAGAGAAGCCCAAATTAGCTATCACTCTCCCACTGGCTATCGTCTGGTACCAGGGTTTAGATAGCAGATAGGCAGGAGGGGCACATGGTATAAGATCCATATAAATGCATTCAGATCCATAAAGGGGTTCAGATTTAGAACAGCTGAGGACAAAATAAATAAATCCAAGCCAAACACAGCTCAGGGCGATACTATTATTAAACAAACAATCACCTTTAATGAAATAAACCGTGATTATGAATGGCTTATAATGTAACATTAATCATAATGTGAATCAACAAAAGCTAATTGCAATTGCAAAGACCAATAAGAATCAAAAGACATTTCCATTACCATTTAAAAACAATAATCAAGAACTGGTGGCCAATATTAGATAAAAAGCCTTCTTAGTCTACTACTGTTGAGGTGGTTTGTTTGCTCTGTAGGTTGAAGATGTTGTTAAATATGAGTCTGCCAGATTGATTCAACCACGCTGTGGTGACTGATGTTTCTGGATACCCACAATCTGTCTGTCATAGCATCCTGTCCACTCATGTTTTAATATTTCACACCAGGTAAGGTGCATCACCCATCTTGCGCACACACCATTTGTCATTAGAATGTGACTCTCGGAAGAAGAAGCGCTTAATCAAATCGTTCTGTTTTTCTCACTTTCTCTACCCCCACAAACCCCGGACCCCACCCCACCCCACCTCCACCCTCTATCCCTCTCTATTTCTCGTTTTTCTCTCCGTCTCTCCCTCCCACTGGTCATGCCTTCTCCTCATCTTTGGTGATTTGTGACCCTGCTGCAGCCCCTAACGGGTTGAGCTGCAATGGAGACATGTTTCAAGTGTCGGTAACTTGTCACTCAAATTGTGCCATTCGGAAATCCAGGTTGGTAATGGCCCCATCGTGATTGCCCTGCTCCGTCTGCACCCTCCCCGTGAGCTCGACTTGATGGATCAAGATTTCATCGGGGCCCACCAAGAACAGCTGCATGAGGGCGAACTCATTCTGTTCGCTCGCTCGCTCGCTCGCCTTCTTGAAAATGACTCTTGATTGACTCAGTGTGGAGGTATGATTTTTAAATGGGGTTGGATTCTGACTCATCCACTCGAACAAAGATGTATGCGGACAATAGAACCTCGTTCATTAAGGTTGTTGGTTATTCCTTGAAATGAGGTGCACGAGGGGCAACACTGTAGAAAATAAAACAAACCAACAAAAACATTGACTGAAGGACTTTGCACATCATAATAACAATAAATACAATGTCCTTTTTTTAGAGGAGATGTGCTTACGGTTACCGCTTGGTTCAGCGTTTTGTAACATGCAATAATATGTGCTTCAATGTGAACGTGAGGACACATAATGTGATATGGACACATAATGGAACCGGTTTATTCTGCTTTGGATTTACAAACCTCATGTGAGTTGTACACTACACCTTCAAGCAGGTTTTAATAGTGAGAATGAACAGAAAACACACGATAGCATGGAACTGAAATTCCCATGGTATGTGCTATGGGTCCGTCCTCTGGGCCCGCTGTATCCAGAAGACATTATGCAGACATGAAAGTTTCAAAAGTGTATGCAACGAAGTCATCGTCTCCAGAGAGCACTAAAGATGCGTCTGATTAATGTCAATGACTCTGTGCACCTTTAAAGACTACTAATTAATTGAGAGGTCTGGAACTCCAGTGACCCAGCATAAACACCCTTTCAAATGTTTTACAAAGGGAATAGATTTGATATTCAAATGCACAGACAGGTTTAGAGTGTCACTACCTAATCCCCTAAACTAAGGATATAAAACAGTCCAACAGCATTTAATTGTCCTTCAGCTGCTTGCTCTTTTTTGCCTGTGCTATTGTCAAGAAGTCACTTGCTAATGGTAATTTGGTTGTATTCAGTTGCCGTGGTTAATCTACATTTACCAGATCGGAAAGAATTTCAGCCTTTTGCCCAGGAACAATACCATTCACCAGGCCTTGATGCAAGCATAGATCACTGGCAACCACATCAGAGCCACGCAGCCACTGATATTTGTCCTCAGCTATTCTATCATTTTCAATTAAAAATATGTTTTCTCCTTTTTTCCTTTCGAGGGATAAGACAGGAATAAGCCTGGATCAGTGTATATGCCCTTCTCTCTTATCTCCGGGGACGCTTTTCTTTTTCTGCAGACGACCAATTGTATAGTGCTCATGCCTCATGACACCATTCTAATTTTGTTCTGCAGGATGAAAAATCATGGCCAAAGCAAGCTGAGTGTCACATTGTAAGTACATTTGCAGTGCCAAGCTGACAATCCTGGAGACACTGCTTCCCACCAATCAACATCAAAACCGCCCACACTCCCACCTTCACAAATGCACACACACACACACACACACACACACACACACACACACACACACACACACACACACACACACACACACACACACATACACACTCACACACAACCCCACACACACATACGCACACACACACACACCCACACACACTTTTCTATGTCCAAGAGGACTGATCCAGAGAAGGACTTCCTCCTGAGTCCTGTGTCCTAACATGCACACTGAGGGAGGCAAGCAGGGCCCGCTCTCAAAGGAGCCCTGCTGTAGGCTGAAGATAATGGTCCATGTCTTGGCTGTCCTCCACCGCCTCCATCCATCTTCTGTGCGCACCACACGGCTCTGTTCTCTCTCTCTCTCTCTCTCTCTCTCTCTCTCTCTCTCTCTCTCTCTCTCTCTCTCTCTCTCTCTCTCTGCTCTCCGTCACTCCTTCTGTCTCTTTGCCTTAACTTGAGCCAGTGAGCTTCCCACCCATGGGAACAGCCTGGTGGTGGAGTCTTGCTTTGAGGGATTTGCAAGTGCTAACATCCCCACAGCACGAGAGAGTCTCTCTCTCTCTCTCTCTCTCTCTCTCTCTCTCTCTCTCTCTCTCTCTCTCTCTCTCTTTCTCTTTCTCTTTCTCTTTCTCTCTCTCTTTCTTTCTCTTTCTCTCTCTCACCCTCTCTTTCTCAGGCCTGGAGTGAGGGTACAAAGGAACCTCTTTGGAAACGGGAAGCTTTTTTTTTGACAAGCTTGTGTGCCCGCCGTGCCTTGCCTTGCCTTGCCTTGCCTTGCTGTACCCGACCCCCTCCCCAGCCCAGGCCCCTAAAGGCACGCAGGAGCCCCAGCAGAGTGATTTGTGTACTCAGCCAGGGCCCCTTTCTCCAGCTGTGCGGGCGGATATCACTTAACCACTCCTTTTACCCTTGACAAATCGGAAGTCTCAGTACACCCACCAAAGGACATTTTCAAGCAATCCCAGGATATTGCGAAAGTGTAGCCTATCCCCCTCTCCGCTCTCCCCCCCCTGTTTTACAGGCATTATATCTCTTTATCTCCCTCTCATTCTTTCCCCTGTGTCCATCTCTGTGCTCTGTTATGGTTCGTAATGTCAGAATGGAGGCTACCATTTGCACATGTTGCTTTCAAGGAGCCACAGATTTGTCACAGTGGCCAGATATATATTTTTTTTCCCGCTCGCCGGCGACTGCCTGGGTCCACACATCCATCACCCGGCTGGGGCTATTTTGCGGAGAGCCAGGGCTCTCTATCACCCTCCCACGAGCATAATGGAGGCTAGGGGGACATCAGTGGGTGTTATAACACGGACCAATTCACCCCCTCCGCCAGCAGACGTGGTTCAACTCAGCCCTCCGCTTCCTCGTTCACTTGCACCCCAATCTCCCGGGCTTGTCCTCCTGCCTGTAGATGAATGGGCGACGACGCGCTTACATCTTTTATGATGATGCCAGGGCTGTGAGTCAGTATCCCGCATCTGCATAATGCCAGCAAACAGGTTGCAAACAGCCAGGGGATCCCATCTCCACGGTCGTTTCTTCCCCCCGTGCTTTATGGATTTGACACGACGGTATCTGACGCCACACACACACACACACAAACACACTCTCCCCATCCCCCCCAACGGGCTTTCTCTCCTTACTCTTCCTCAGCGCCTTGTGTTCCACACAGTTGTTGGGCCCGGGGGTGCAGTTTGTTGGGGTGGGGGGGGACGGACTGTGAGATGAGGGAGATGATACAGCAGTGGTTTCGCAGCCTGGGAGAGATACGGTGGACGGGGCCCATCCACACGTCGGAGGGCCAGCAGCAGCTCGCCAGCTGTCGGGTGCTCCAAACAAATGGTCCCCCGGGGCCTTGGCCCAGGTTTAATCGCACAGCATAATTCACAGGCTGGATTTCCTTGTTTGCATGATTTCGCCAGACTGTCGTCGGCAATGCAGACACTCGCGCGCCACTAACGGACAGAGAGAGAGTGGGAGACAGAGAGAGACAGTAAGTGAGTAAGGCACGGACAGATTCGCAGTAGTATTTGTTTAGTATTCATCACTAGCTGGTCTCACCCCACCCACCCTGTCCCACCCCTCAGAAAAGCAATTAAAATAAAAAAATAATGTGGATCGGTTGAAGAGCAGCATGGCGGCAAGGCCACCTCTCGGTGCGGTGTGTGTGTGTGTGAGGGGTGGGGCGGAACGGGAGCTGGGACACACCGTAGGGCCTGCAAGTCGGGGGTTACATGGGAGAGGGGCATGTGTAACTGTCGTGTGCAATGAAATGTGAATAGCTGAAAAATCAAGTAATGCACCATGTGTTTCTACAGCCCCCCCTACCCTCCTCCCTGATTCCCCAAAAAGGGGTCAACTTGGTTTTCACTCAGGGGAAGACTGAAATGTACTTAACAACTTTTTTCTCTGAACTTGCTGAGTGGAAGGATTTCTGAAAATTTCAGTTTTAAATTCCTTAATAGACAATAATTTCATATTTTTTTTTCTGTTAATGCATTTACTTGCATTCTCCAACCATTTTCATGGCAATATCTGTGGTTAGTATGGAGGCAAGCCATTGTCATCTACTTAACACTACCCCTTCAACCTCTCTCTCAGCCTGTGAAAAAAGGTATGCTTTTGAGATGCTAGAAGTGACAAATAAGTTGCATCTGGGTGTAGCTCTTCAGTAAATAGCGAGGGGCGACTGAGCAAGGTTGCGAGCCGTGGCTAGAGAGGTGGGGAGAGTGGAGTGCTCGGGGGGTGGGGTCAGGGATGGCAGTGATGAGCTGTTGCTGTGGCAACCAGCTGAGCAACGCTTCAAGGCCCTTGACATATTAACATTTCCTAGAAGAGAAAATGAGAGAGATGGAGAGTGAGAGAGAGAGAGAGAGAGATAGAGAATTAGAGGTTGAAGGAGAGAGTGAACAAAGGGGTGAGAGAGAGAGAGAGAAGAGACACCGAATGAGAGGGTAAGAGAGAGGTTAAGAGTAACAGAGAGAGGTACACAGAGAAGGAAATTACATCCATTTGGAGCATAAAAATGTCGAGTCAAACTGAGGTGCTATTATAAGTCAGTCTTTTACTGACCCTCAGTACGAGATGCACTCGGAGTTGGAGATCTCACATCATGACAAATCTGTCTGGCGAGCACATTAGTGGGAGTGAATGCACCGGCTGTGTCAGTGGAAATGAATCTATTGGGGGAGAGCGCACTTGCAAGTTAGGGCCTCCACACAGTGCCTAATTTGGTGTTTGATGACAACTTCAGTTTGTGAGATTGTAAGGACCAACTGTGTTATATGCAGGCACTTGACAAAAGACGTGAGCCCCTATTTTGACGGTGACAACGGCTGGCAGAAATGGTCTATTCTGCCCGGACGGGTTGTCTAAACTCCGGTAATGAATTAAACTTTCTGCCAAGGCGTGGATTTTGGATACAGACATGGCCACACATTATCTTCTGACAGGGAACATTTGAATGCACCAATCACAAACTATCACTGCTAATGCACAAACCACTCAAGTCTGATTTATCGATCCGGCAAAAAGATATCACGTTCTTTTTACTGGAAGAGTGGCACATTATGCCGACATATTTCTGTATTACTGTAACAAGGGGGCAGGAGCAAACCTGTGTTATGGGTTAATGCACTTAATCGATCTCGAATATCCTCAAAGTTAGCACATATCTTGGCAGGCTTTTATAATAGAAAAACATGTTTGTTTTAAAAAGGTTAAACCCCTTGAAAGAGTCGAGCCGCTGGGAAGTCTAATTTGTCCGACTTGAATTAAATAAAGCAGTAAACGAATTTTGTGTAAATACACAAAAATTATATTTCTTGTTAAGAAGAAATGCCATGCAACACTGGCGCATTTCCCACAAAAGATAGCCGCGAATGGAATGCAGAAAGTGGGTTCATAGGTTGTCCCAGGTGTTCAAATGAATCAGCATAAACATGGCTCATAACCTCCCATATCTTACACATTCCCTATTCATACAGGCTACTGGTCACTGCTGCTCTTGCATTTCACCATCTCCTTACATGGTGATCTCGTGTGACGGATTCAGTTTAAAGGGATTGCTCGACAATGCAATTGGTCGGCTTTAACCAAACCTTTCACTAATTAACTTCGGCTCTGCCCACTTAATGCCTTTACCGCTCGCTCTAAAGCGTGTCTCTTTTTTTGCAACAGTGTGCCCCCAGCTGCTTTTGCCGTCAACATAGGGCCCATAGTCTAACATGTTTTCAATTGCACATTCATGTGGTGTAATGGCGGAAAATCCATCTATCCAAGGGTAAATGTGTATACAGTATATACTTTGTGTGTGTGTGTGTGTGTGTGTGTGTGTGTTTTGTTTGTTTTATTTGTTTATTTATTGACATCCCATCAATAATTATTTTTTCACATTCCAGAGCCTCTCGTTCTGGCAGTGAAGGCAGGTGGGCCGTAGGCTCCCTGCGATCCCATTACGATGGCCATGTTTACCTGTTGCTCTTCAGGCTTTGGTTTGATGCTGTAGTCATCTCGAGCACAGTGAACCACAGTGAACCTCTCCAGGAGGCACTGGCTTGGGTAATACTGAAGTGTTAAACCCAGAGTCTCACAGAACACATTTAGCTAATCTAAGGTTTACTCAGCACCATCTGAAGTTGCAACTTGTCCATGTTTTGCCCAAAAGGGAATCACTCAAATCCCCTTATATTTGCAGATGCATTAAACAGTTCAACAACAAAGATGATCAAAACATGAAATCTGAAATCTAATTAGTGGCATCATACTCAGAAGGAATATGGAATGGGAACAAGGATCAGACTACTTTAAACCTTAAATCTGCATGTATACAACACAAGTTTACAATTTTCATGACAGTGCCTCTCTTTAAATCTCTGAATGCACACGTATATATATAAACAGTGGTGGAGGAAGTACTGAAGTTTAGTACTTAAGTAAAAGTACAAGTACCCAGGAAAATAAAAGTAAAAGTACTACATCAACAATCCTACTTAAGTAAAAGTAAAAAGAACTTACTTTTAAATTTACTTTAAGTATTAAAAGTAAAAGTACTCACGCAATGGGTTGTCTCTCAATGTCTAGGCTGTGCCATTTTGATAAAGAAATAGCTACTGGTAATAAATGCCTCTACAGATGTCACTACTAGTAATAATTATAAGCAACAACATTTGTTAATTGGAAAGGTTGGTGTACTTATTGTGCCTACCATCTGTAATACTGTTCACACTATATCTTACAATTCTGCAGATGACAAGTTATCTACCAGGGATTATTTGCAAAGTTAATACCATTAAGCCAAACCAATAAAGACACCATGTGATATCTTTAAATCTTTTATTTAATTGTAAACGTGTAAAAAAGGGAAACATGGAACATGAAAAACAAATGTAATTGTAAAACTGGACAGATCAAGGCACGCTAGCTTGACATAGCTAACCTACCAGCTTTATCTTACCAATACGTTAAATATATAATGAAGATACAATCATGTTTTTTGATGCTATTGCTGTATGTCAACATGCATTTTGCTAGATAACATTATAATATCATGTCAGTAAACTAATTGAATACATATATCAATGGCGGCTCCTGAAAAAATTCTCAGGGGGGGCAATTTTTTTGATAATGATTAAGGCGACCCCTCGGTAAGTACCTTAAGCAGGACAATTGTATCTATTTGTTGTGAGCTGATTAACTCATACAGCAATACCTTTTTGTCCAGTAGATGGCAGCATACAACAGAAAGATTTCCCCTCTAGCTACATAAGTTACAGGTGGAAAGCTATGGAAAAAAGTTGCATCCATGAGCCTTCAAAAGAAAAAGTGAGGTGGCGCCACAATAAATTGTCCCACTTGTTCATTATTCACATTACCAAAATGTTGTATGATGTAACATAGCTTAACAGGACACATGATATGTCCTGTAACAACATAAAGAAGGGGGCAACATAAGTCAAAACCAACTATATTTATTGACTAATCTTTACAAAAGCAAAATAAGTTATGGCATAGAAAATAGTGCAAGTAACATGCATGGAGTGAACAATCTCAAAGACAGACAGACAGTCAGACAGAGAGGGAGAGAAAGAGTAAAATAGACAGACAGACTACATTACTTGTACTGAAACTTTGCCCGTCTCTCTTTCAGTGCGGCAAAGCGGTCAATGACTCTCTCGTGGAAATCAGGCATTTTAAGGACAAGTTCCCTCTCCATGGAAAGCATGGCCAGTGCATTCATACGTTCCTGGCCCATTGAATTTCGCAGGAATGTCTTAATTCTCTTCAAGGTTGAAAAACATCTCAGCTTCAGCTGTTGTCATGGGAGTAGTTATGAGGATTTGCAACAGAGCAACAGTCTCAGAGAAAGCCTCCTGGAGGTTGTAGCTCATGAGAACCTGGACACTCAAGTAGCTCGTTTTGAACCGTCTTTGATGTTCCCTTGAAAACTGTAGCATTTTTAAGATGCTCATCAAATACTTCGTCCAACTGTGCCACCAAGTCGACCAATCCAAGAAAAATACCAGGGTTGGTGGAGCCCTCCGTTTCATCCTTGCCTCGTAGGGCCAACTCAAAAACGCCACAAAATTTGACACATTGGATGAGCCGGTTTAAGATATGCCGGTTCTTGTTCACCTCATCATTGCGGCGGCGTACTGCTAGCCTGTATCCCTCATCCAGTTGAGTGGCAATGTTCACCCTCCCAAAACCACAGAACTTCAGACAACTGTCTATGTGTAGCTTCGCCTGCTCATGTTTTTTTACCTTTTCGGACAGATGATGCATGTCCTTAACTCTGGTTGTTGTCCATGCAGTGCTGTCTCTCATGGAGCCTTCGGGATGGAAAAGGAGGCAGGGATAGCAAAAGACTGCGTTAGCCACTTCACAGCCTGCTAGCCACGATTTCCTTTGGTACCAATTATTTGAAAATCCTCGGGTGTAGGATTTCCCCTTCTTTGTAGCTACCTGTTTAATCGTTATATTTGGTCTAGGAGGTCCTAATTGTAGTGTTGCCAATTTGTCTTCATTGTTACGCCGACCGAAAGGAGTCTCTTTCAAAGAAAGAATTGAATTGCTGCTGTCGGCGGGGAAAACGCATTTCCTAAGGAATGCGTATTGAAACCGGAAATCGTCACTTTACTCCGTTTGATTAGGACCTTTACTTTTTAGTTGAGAAGTTGTGTTGATCGCCTGACATGCAAACGATCGGTTTTCTTTAAATTATTATTATTTTTGTGAAGTTATATGGCTTATGTGAATAAAGCTATCTACACAACTTTTTATATGTCTACATTGACTCAGTTAGTTGTTCATGTGGTACACGAATGTTGCAGAGTATTGTAGGTCTTAACTGAAGCTAACGCTTAGACCAACAATCCATTGGAACACATAGTAGCTAGCTAGCCTCGCTGCTAATAAGTATAACGTTAGCATGCTGATATGAATAGACCCATTATAGTCAGGTGGCTTAATGCTCAAATGACTTGTTAACCGAACTTTTACGAAGTCATACAACTAAACACACAAGTGACTTGTTAACCGAACTTTTACGAAGCTATATGACCAAACACAAAGCTAGCACTGTTAATTCCGCTATAGCTAGCCAGGTCAATTAGCTCGCCTAAGATACTGCAATTTAAGCTAAACAATTACCTCATTTCCCCCAAAACCCATCGATTATGTGTGTTTGTGATGTGTAACATATATCCTTAATCAGTCATTCAAGTTATTAACGTTTATTTACCGCTAGCGATTACACGACACAAGGGTAATTCATTCGCTATTAATGTTGAACTTGAACTTCAACAACGTCACACAACATTAAAAGTCAGGCATCGGCATGGTTCCTAAAGAATAAATCAAAGGTCCTTGTCCATTTCTGTTGACAAGTTTTATCCAACCAGAGACCGGAGTAAAGTGACGATATCCGGTTTCAATACGCATTCCTTAGGAAATGCGTTTTCCCCGCCGACAGCTGCTGTTGCACTGAGCACTGGCCATCTCGACAGAATATGCCTTTGTCGAAGCTGTATGACGTACTTATACGCTTTTACGTCGATTACTTATGACACGACCAGGAGGGGCGAGCCCTCCCGGAAGCCATAGAGAATGCATTGAGAGCTCTGTTTTGTGAAAAAAATGGATTTAACATGGGAGTCAATGGGAGAGGTCTGGGGCGATTTTCATTTCGCCCCAAATCGCCTCAGAAGGGGCGGGGCCATTTGAAGCACGACTTTAGGCTGACTGAATGACTGCTACATGATTCGACAATGACATACAGAGGCAGATCAGACGGCCTAGTGGTAGAATCCGACCAAAAATTGTAATTTACGCAACTTACAAGGATATTGCGTTTATACATCAGGAGTTTTTTTTTTTTTTTTTTTTTCCTTTTCCCCTAGGCAGTGCGTCGCCTCAATCGCCCTTATGGACAAGCCGCCCCTGATCAATATTCAAAAGTCAGGGACATTAACTTAGCATAGCAATCATTCTGCTTACCTCGATATGCTACTTTAAATTTGAGGACGAATTATTGAAGGCTAGCAACTCCTTTTTTGAGGGAGACGGGTGTCGCTACACGATGGTAGTCCTTTGGCGGATAGTAGTCCCTCACATTGCGCATGCTCAGACACAAACGGTTTACGGCATAAGGCTCAACATAATCACGCATGCTCAGACAACATCAACATCAACATATCTGGCTTGTCTTAACGCATAATGTAGGTTTATTTAACGTAATATTTAATAATGTTGTAAACGGTTTAAACGTCAACATATGGGGCTTGTCTTAACGCATAATGTGGGTATATGTCATGTTATATTTAATTATGTTTTAAACGGCTAACAGCATAAGGCTCTACGTCAACATATGAAACGAAACTGGGGAGAGACTTTTTGATCCTCCACCTCATCTGTTTTGTCCACTGTGACCACATCTTCTTTGTTTTTAAATAAATGGTCATGTTTTCAAAAAACTGGCTTTCGTCGCTTTTCTCCATGATTGAAAACGGATCTGTCGTTGTGACGCATGCGACAGCAGTCGACAGTGTCGCAAAATGACGCATGCGCAATGTGAGGGACTACTATCTGCCAAAGGACTACCATCGTGTAGCGACAACGGGAAGCGTCATTCTTGGGGCCTTTGAACTTGAACATATCTTTTAAATAGGGCCAAGGGTGGCTCATATCTGAGGGCTCAGTTCAGGCCGACTCTGGATCCATGTTGAATAGGCAGTAGTCAGGCTGTCTGTTGAATGTTCAGGTATAACCGCTAGTGCTGCTGCCAGACGCGCACTCTGATATCATTGGAGTTGATAGAGCCACCTGATTGGTTTAAACTTCCAAAACAGCAACGCAATCCATAGTTTTGTGTAGGCAACATTTTGGCGAAACTGTGTTCATAAAATGTAACGAGTAACAACACATATTGTAGAAATGTAGCGGAGTAAAAGTATAGATAATAGCTAAAAAATGTAATGGAGTAAAAGTAAAAAGTATGCACTATTATTTTTACTTAAGTAAAGTACAGATACGTAAAAATTTACTTAAGTACAGTAACGAAGTAAAAATACTTCGTTACCTTCCATATAAATCACACATTAGATTGTGACCATGTATTCTCACACCATACCAACCACTGGTAGAATCTTTGCAAGATGAAATGAATAAAGAAATCATATCAAGAAGGTGCTGACAATAATCTTAAACTGCAGAGGACCAAGTATGAGTACACACCACAACTAAGTTAGCAAGTTAGTAAGTAAGGAAGTAAGGAACAAAATAAATAAATAGAAACATAGATAAATAAATAAATGCCAGCAATTCGGTCGCAGAGACCAGTGTATGCGCACCAGGGTGGCAGGGATCACAGTCACAGACGGCTGGCCATTCCAATTCCGTGCCGATCTCCACCACTCCGTGTCTGGCCCGCCGTGCAATATCCACCTTTGCCTCCGGGGTCACGGCCCCCCTCTCTCCCCCTCTCCTCTCTCTCTCTCTCTTTCTCTCTCTCTCTGGGGTGGATTATGGCGCTGAATCATAAAGACTGCCATTCCAAAGGGCTTGATCCCCCCCCTCGGTCACACCAGAATATTAGTCAGCTGACCTCAAACAAAATGGCAGTTGGCCTCGGCAGCTGGGTAAACAGGTAATATCCCCACCTTAAACAGACAATTTGGGAGATTGCCTGATGCAAATGCCATGTTCTCCTATTCCCTCCCTCTCCGGCTTCCATTACACAGTGCAAAGAGAAGCGGAGCAGCCAGAATGAGCAATGAGCTTTAATAATTTATCGCCCTGCATGTCTAAGTTGGGCATGCCCCTAAGTGTTCTGTCTGATATGGAGGATCGGTGAGCAGGAGAGGAGAAGGAGAGGACGGGGAGAGTACACAGCAGTCCTCTCTCTCTCTCTCTCTCTCTCTCTGTCTCTCTCCCCTCTCTTTCTCTTGATCTCTCTCTCTCTCTCTCTCTACCTCCTTGACATGACAAACAAGCAGCTCTGCCGACGTGAACTGAGCTGTGCCTGACCTGCTGACTACCAACAGGGGTTCTGCGACCTGTTGTCACTATGGCAGATGCTAAAAGACTACTGAAAATTACATTTATGCAATATTTTCCAAACTGGAAATGTTTATGCAAGTAGTTCAGACTTCAGCTGCTGTGGTTCAAAGGAAATATCACATATTAAATATTTGTGGGTAGACTTTATTTCACAGGGCCATATGTGCTAGAGCATAAGGTACAAACTCTTTAATAATAAAGAACTGTGGTAAGTATAAAAGGTAAAAGTAAAGCACAATGCAATACTTGATTGAAATGATTGATATTATAAGGTAAACATCACTGCATACAGATTTTGAGTGAAAATGATATCTACCAAAAAATGTCTAATGAAATGAGAATTAAGTGCTTGATAGGGTTTGCACCGAAGCAAGTAAATATTAACAGGAACAGATTTGAGACCTAAAAGAGCATGCAAAAGGCCTTAGCATGGAAGGAGGCCGCAGTTAGTCAGTTAGTTATGGATGTGTTCACTTTGGTATCTCCGAATAAAATACATGGTATCCAATTGTGCAGCATGGCAGATTATGCAATCTAATGTTTGTGTACCGAATGCTTGACAACAGGTAACGTCTTATGTGTAACAGTTAATTGTTTCCCGGCCGTGTGAATGGTTTTAGAACAAGATTGGCTTTTTTTAGGACTTTATCTGTAGCTCCCAGGGGAAATATGAACAGTCAAGTGCACCCAATGAGAGAGATCATCGCAGCGCTGGGACAGGAAGATATGGCTATGTATAATTGCAGGCGTGTGTTAAACGATTTGCACAAAGTTTAGCCACATTAATTAAACCTAGGGGTCTTGCTGAACAACCGCTAGCGCTGTTTCTCTTCACTTTTGTTTCAGGGCATTAGCGAATGCTAGGGGTCTGCAGGGGCGAGGAAATCATATTTAAACTTTGGATGGGTAGCAGCAATAGAGGAGGGGGGGGGGGGGCAGCCTGATGGTGGGCTATCATAGCCACACAAAAACAAGCAATCAATAATTTATCCTTCAGACCAATGGAGCAATCATGCAAGAGAGTTTGCAGCCAAACCCAAGTGGTGTCTGGGATGGGGAAAAACAAACTTAAAATACCCTTGGCCTACCGACAGCTATTTAAGTTTGAAGAGTGTACGACATGTCTGTGTGTGTGTGTGAGTGAGTGTGTGTGTGTGTGTGTGTGTGAGTGTGTGTGTGTGTGTGTGAGTGTGTGTGTGTGTGTGTGTGTGCGTGTATGTGTGTGTTTCGAGCTCACATTTGAATATTCGCAGTAGGAAGAGGAGCTGAAAGGTCTGACCCTAAGAGTTCTCATTTGACAAAATTGGCCATCACAAACCTCAAGCATTCACATTCACTCAACTCATTTCAAGGGTAGACAAATGTACAATGTGAAAACACACTAAATTTAACAAAACTAACACGAGGACATTGTCATTGCATATGCTAATTCAATTCAGCATTTCTCATTTATTCATATATACATTTATCTACACTCCATGAATATACATCACACTTTGAGCATGTGCTTTGACTCAAAAAGGGGTGTTGAAATATTTCCTTCATCAATTTTTATTGTAAAGCACTGTGTGCATGTAAATGCACTAATGTGGAGTTACAAATCACCTCTGAGCAACTGACAACTCAAAATGCGGTCGCATATTTAGCTGCGCTTCTAATCTGAATGTTAAACAGATAAACAGTAAAAAAGCAACTGTATTCTCAGGATGCATGATGTCTTTCTGTCTGTTCCAGCACAGAGCACAACCCCTTTGCACGTATACAGCCTTTCTTCTTGCGCTTTGCACACATTAAACGGTGATTCAGTTTTGCCCAGAGGTCACTGCACACGCAAACATATGCTCTTCTGTTGTGTCTGTTGTGTATCATTGACATGGACATGGCAAACAGCTGAAACTGTGAAGAAAGCATGAAGAATGGCATTGCAAAACATAAACGAGAACTCCACTCCTGCAAAAACTGGAAAGACCCTTGTATGTTTTTTTTTTTTTTTTTTTGCCTATCAGTGTCAAAAAATCATATTGAAAAAGTTCATTTTTAAATAGTATTTACAATAACAGTTTGTGAACACACATAATTATGGTTGTCATATACAGTAACAATAAAAAAAAATTATGTTTTGTGTGACTTACGTTGAATGTTAAAGGGCATTATGCCATTTTAGTATGAAATGTATGTGCAGGCTCTTTACCACGGATTCCTCATGCAAGTATTGGACATGACAAGACTCATAAATGTTGGTCTAATTTTAAACTGTCCAGCTCACTTGGGTGCTTGCACTTTCTCTGACTCAGACACAGTTATTGACGGTAATCATGTGATGACCACCTGGATTCTGTCTGAAGATAGAAATATTCTGTGAAATATTACATTTTCATTCCATCAGGAGAATGATTTTGAACATCTAACGTTGAAATGTCATGCTCTCAAGAAATAGTAATACTCTTCCCAATTTCACTGCTCTGCAGAATGCAAATGTAAAAGTATGCTCTACCTTTTTAGACTTTTACTCAGACTTTGCTCTTAGAGGTTTATAAAATGTAAGGGCTTACTTACTCATTCTGCCAAGTTGTGTAGCTATGTTATGTGAAGACGTCAGTATTTTTTCTTCACATAACATAGCTACATAGTTAGTTAGGGGAAATATACAAAAACATCAGTAGTCAGTATACTGTTTATTATACTATTAATTTCAGTTTATACACCAAGGCAAAAACAGGTTCGAAATGCACGAGGCGACAGACGGGATTCCAGTTCAAGAATGTTTATTAATACCTGAGGGAAGGGAGAGTGGGAGTGAAGAGGTTGATTATGAAATAACCTGCAACGAGACTGACAAGTTAGCAAGATACAAAAATATATTTATTGAATATCATTTATGTCAGTAAGGCTAAAACAGGGAAACTATTAGACTAGAGTCTAGGCAGTGCTAAGTAGGACTTACCTGAGGGAGGCAGACTAGCAGACGGCGTGCTCTTGGATCCACACCGCTCACACGTGCACACACACACACACACACACCCACACTCAAAGAAGTGGTTATAAGGTGAACTATGACACGGCAAGCAACCCACAGCACACTGCACACACAGCACAACACGGCACACCCACAGCACACTAACCAGCTTGATACACCCGCATGCAGTGACAGGGGCCCACCACCAGGTGCCTAGCCTCCCTCTGGAAGCACCTAGCAACTGCTTAATAAATAAAATTAAAACAATTATTGCACCAGGAGATACCAACAGTCCATCATAAGCATGAATCACTCAGACAATAATAGCAATCACTCATAGAGACTAACTACAGACCAGAACAAATATGCACCAGGACAGCTACAGCGCCACCAGCCTTATCCACAGTCACATGCAGACAGAAAACACACCAGACAGAAGCATTACACCATTGGAGTTGACAAGATGGTACAATGCCCAGACAAAAAGAACATGACAAAGAAAACGAAAACCCAGTTCAGAGATATGTCAGACCAACATGCAAAACAACAGTTTGGCAGAGTAACGAGCATGCTGGATCATACACGCATTGTCAGGCTAAACAAAACAGCAGCACCTTTGTGATCAGGCCCTTCAGCACGGTCACGGAGTCTCACTGGCTAAGCAGATGAGGCTTAACAGTTATAACTGGAACGACGAGGTCAGCGGCAAAGTAAGGTTCCTCACTATAACTACTTGCTCCCTTTCGACCTTCTGAGTAGCATTGATGCACGAATACCCCCAACTCTCGGATGCAGCCCGCCCTCTCAAGTTCTCAAGGTTTTTCCTTGCCCCTGTCGCCATTATGCTTGCATTAAGGGGGGTCAGTCCCTGGGCTCTATATTGTTTTGGCACTATATGAATTGAATTTAAACCTTTTCCGTGACTGTGGGAGACATTATGCTACTTTCAAATTATATGCAAAACTGGAAATCAGTCACCCCAGGACCACTCTGCTATTCGCTCTCTCTTTCTTATTTATTCTCTCTCTCACTAACATAAAACACACACACACACACACACACACACACACACACACACACACACACACACACGTGCACGCACACACAAATGCAGACACATGCATGCATGCATGCACAGAAGCAGAAATATACACATAAACTCTTATGCACAATTGCAAAAGTATTTTTGTCGTTGAATTCCATTGTTTTGTGGCATCCAGCTAAACAGCTAAATCAGTGATACCAAATTAAATGACGCTAATCATGAAACGAGACATACATTAGGCAAACACTATTAGCAGCTTTGCTATGGAGACTTCTGTATGCATCTGGGCTTTACATAACGGACCATTTTGCACTGAACGGATGAAAGTGGTGGAAAAGGTTATTATTAAATAAACATTTATTACTGTTGCGTCATGTTAGATTATCACTGAAAAAAACATGTGTGCAGCTTAGTGTGCTGTGTATGTCTCTAAATACCCAAGAGAAGCTGTTTCTTCTCTTCAACTCGGCAATCAGAGAGGCACCGCAGCCCCCCCCCCCCAGGAGTGGGGCCTGCTCCCAGCATCCCTCCTCACACCTCTCCCAGGTAGCTGTGAATGAATCGGTCACGACCATCACTTATCACATCGGGTGGTTAAGTAACCCAAAGGGAGGCTGGTTCAGACACATGCGGAGAAGACAAAGAGAGACAGGTCCCTCTTTCGTTTTCTCTCTCTCTCTCTCTCTCTTACTCTCTCTCGTGGTGGTGGTGATGGTGGCTGAGAGGGTTTTGCTATGCCTCTCTCTTTCTTCCCCTTTCTCTCTCTCTCCCCCTCTCTTGTGGTGATGATGGTGGTGGCTGTGTGTGTGTGTGTGTGTGTGTGTGTGTGTGTGTGTGTGTGTGTGTGTGTGTGTGTGTGTGTGTGTGTGTGTGTGTGTGTGTTTGTGAGTACAGCCCCATGTGGCTGGGCCCTGGCCCTGTGCCTGGGAGAGGAAGGGGAAGGAGGAGCATCCAGACGGGGCCCACACATGGCTGGGTGGGTGAGTGAGTGGGCCCAAGCAACGAGAGCAGTGGCCCATTGCATGGCAATCACAGCAAAGAGGGAGAACCCACCCCGGGGAAATGCATGCATGGACACACACACACACACACACACACACACACACACACACACACACACACACACACACATATGTACAATTACACATACACAGACAAACAGAGAGGGAGAGAGAGACACTGTCATGCATCTAAGTGCACCCAGACACAAACACTCATATATAAATATGGGGTTAGACACAAACACTCATATATAAATATGCACATAGACACAAACACAGACACTCTCCTACAGAGGAATGCACAAACTACATGGACGGACATGCACCTAGTGGTTCCACAAACATACCAACACACACAGATTTCATGCAGTGACACACACACACGGAAACACACAAATGCACACACACAGAGGCAGATGCACAAGCAAAGGCACAAACATCCAAACACATGCGTACACACAGGAAGCATCCAAAGGAACACACCCGCACACACACACACACACACACACACACACACACACACACACACACACACACACACACACACACACACACACAGATAGACCCCAGTCCCATATGGAAACAGCGAGTGGCCATTACTGAAAGGTGAAGAGATAGATGCAATACCCCATTATCTGTGGCTCCTGTTAATTGCTTGAATCAAACTGAGGGGACCGGCAAAAGCACAGATCACCACAGTAGCCGCACAGACATCACAACCACAGATATTGTAGTGTCAAGTCTTATCGCCTCAACGCGTCTCCTGGCTTGTCAAGGGCAGCTGTGGACATTCTTTGGGTCGTACCATTTCCTAACATCTAACCCTAAAAAGCCATGCAACTTACAGGGTAACCTCAGGTCAACTCAGCACGTGTTTGGCGCATACACAGTCACAGACATGCACACACACGAACACACACACACACACACACACACACACACACACACACACATTCAGACTCACAGAAAAAAAGAAGAGAGAGAGTCACACAAACACAGATATACACAGGGGGAGAAAGAGAGAGACACAAATTCACACACACACCCACACACACACACACACACACACACACACACACACACACACACACACACACACACACATACTAATACACACGCACAGCTCTGCTGGATGTTTGACTGCTGGCGAGGCCAGGCCTCAGGAGAGTCTGTTGTGTGTGCGCGCGTGTGTGTGTTTGTTTGCATTGGTGTGAATGCGTTAGGGTCATCAAGGTCATCCTCAAGGGCCGGCAGTTTGTCCTCCTCCGCTCCCTCCCCTCTGCTCCTCCACAGGGGGTTGTGGCCCTTGGGCAGCGGGGCCCCGTGCAGCATCATCTGGAGCTCCGCAACCAGCTGCAGCCGCCTCAGTCTCCGCTCCTTTTTGATGTTGAAGGCGCGCGGCCGAAAGGCATTGACGATGAGAGAGCGAGAAGCTTGTCTTTCAGACTCTCTGTTTGCGGCGAGATTGGTCTAAATTGGCACCCCAGAGTGGTTCCCATGCATGAGTCATGCCCAGTGGTGGTGACACACACACACACACACACACACACAAACACACACACACACGCACACACACACAAGAATATGCAAACAAAACAACATTTTCCCAGAGAAGAGAAAACAGAAAGAAAAGAAAAAAATGAGTGGATGACATGGTTTTTGCACCGTTGTTTACTTTTTCTTCTCTCTTTGTTCTTCTTCCTTTCTTACTTGTTCTTTCTTTTTGTTATTCTTTCTTTCTATTCCAGTATCAAAACGGCCAAAATGAGCCTGCCAAATCTCTTAAAATGTTAGTCCGCCAGCTTTACAATGTGTTGTTGTACAATTGTATTGTAGATGGGTTGTCTGCATAGAGCTGTGGGGTGGATGGTATTTCTCTACAAAGCCCTTGTTCCTGCCTATCGCTGTGGTGTAAGTCACATCATTTGATGGTAGTTAGTAGGCTGGGGTTGATACATTGCTGACTTCAAAATCAGTTGGAAAGGTAAATTGGCTGAGTTTGTGAACTAAACAAGAGCAAGCTACTCTGCAACTCTTGAGTTTTTCAGAATTTCCCCAACTTTGAGAAAGTGCATCGATGCAAACAAGCACACGGAAAAGCCATTTTATGTGAGTCACTCCAAGTGCAAAAAGTTCATTGGGAGTAAAGACGGCAACAACCCCCTTTTTTCAGTGTAACTAATGAGCCAATAATTAACTTTTTTCCTTTTCTCTCCGTCTCTCCTTTCTGTTTCTTTCAACCTCTCTGTTCTCTTGTTCCCTTCATCCATCTTTGAATCACCTCTTTCCCCTTATCTCTGCCCCCATTCTCAAACTCTCACTGACTGTCAAACAATTCACACTCTCTCCAACTGGCAGCCTGGGACACTGCTGAGAACTGAGCACTCTCTCATCTCACTCTCCATTGCCTCTTTCACTCTCACTCCCTCTCTCTCTCTCTCTCTCTCTCTCTCTTTCTCTCTCTCTCTTTCTCTGACTCTCTCTCTCTCTCTCTGTCTCTCTCTCTCTCCCTTTCTCTCTCTGTTTGAATGGCCCATCAGATGGGCTTGTGAAGACAGAGGACAGAATTAATTACAGCTCTGCCCATAGGCATTTCTCTTAAAGCAGGAGTCAGGGGAGGGCGTTTGTGACGACTCCAAAATAACCCATTAGAGATGGGACTGATTGGGTCTCGCACACACAAGCTTTGTGGGATCACTGAAACATTTCATTACCCTCTCCGAGAGGAGAGAACTACGGCCCAATCGAAACTCTGCCACGCACAAAGCCCACAGATCTGCATCTGTGCGTGTGTGTGTGTGTATGTGTGTGTGTGTGTGTGTGTGGGTGTGCGTGCGTGTGTGTGTGTGTGTGATGTGTGGGTGTGTGTGTGAGTGTGTGTGTGCGTGATGTGATGTGCGGTTATGGTCACGAGCACGGTGCCTTTTGCTAATTCCATGGCAGAGGAATGGAAAATCATAGAATGGATACCAAATGAAACAAGAGCACTGATAAGAGTCCTCCGATAGAGGGGATTGAATGGGTATTTACTTTTCACGCACGAGGGAAACGAGCCCCATGAAAAAAACCCACCTGCTCAGAAACTCAGAAATCCCGCCCGGCAACAAGAAGGCTCCCAGCCCTGAGCCCGGTCCCAGCAGAGCGGGTAATTGTTGCTTGCCTGAGCCGCTGAGGGGGTGTGATATGAAATATTAGCCGCGATACCCTCTCTCCTCTTCACTCCTCATCACACTCCACCCCAACTGCCCCCACTGGCCCCCCCACCACCATTTTAGCCCCCGGCCCCAGGGTGGCCCGTGACAGCCGAGCAGATTTATAATTAAGCAGGCCCAGATTAAGGCACACAAGGAATGAAGATTAATGAGCAGCCGGCCGGCCTGACGAGCCGTGCCAACGAGACAGGAGTCATTAACCCCTTAGCCGGGGCCTTCTGGACCCCTGCAACACGGGAGCCAGCGGGAACAAGTCCCGCAATGGACTCTTCCCTTTCACAGCCTATTAACTATGCCTGCTGTCCCTTGTCTCTCACGCGCAGAGGTCAGTTTTAATGGATTTTTTTTTTATCCTGTTTTATTGCTGAGTTGATGCCTGACATGATAGGCCTGTGTCAGAATGGCAGATTCAAGTAAATTAATAAATAAAACAATGGTCGATATCATGGTGGGGGGAAAGTGCTGTGGCTGCAACCACAACAACAACAACAACAACAACAACAACGCCGAAACTCTAAGAGGTGCCGTATGAGCCAGAAGGCCCGAGGAAATAAAGAACATTAACTTGTCGTGGTGGATGAGGTAATTTGTTTCTCTTCGTTAATGAATTGAGCATGAGCGCGTGATTAATGCTGTGCTCAGAACAGGCCGAGCCTACACGGGGGCATACATCCAGAGTCATTAGCTGAGCGCAACCAAACTTTGCCGCTGTTTGGTCCCTAAAAATGCTCCAGAAATGTCTGGGCAGAGAAACTGAGCCTTGTCATACTCAGATGAACTCAGTATGTTCTTTTTTCTTTTTCTTTTTTTTGTTCTCTTCCTGTTTCACGCTGGTTGCAAACTGAACACAGGGCGCTAGCCTCCAAGTACATTTCACAGAGTACTGAGCAAAAAGAAAGCAAAGAAGAGGAAGAAGAAGAAGAAGAAGAAAAAAAAAGAAAACTTAATTAAAGTCTCGGAGACGGCAAACCGCCTGACATTTATTGCCCTGTCTATTTTCTCTCTCTTCTGTTAGTTTCGTCTCCTCATCATGTCTTTCTCTCTCTTTCTCTCTCATGGCCGTTATCTGCGCGCTGTGTCGCGGCGCTCTCGAGCCGTGTGTTGACTCGCGAGTGGCTATAATGGGCGGAATAAAGTGTGGCACACCTGCTGGAGGAGATTACGCCGCGGACCGACCGCTCGGCTGTCTGGGGGGAAAAAAAACACACACACACACACGCGTGCACGCGCTGCCATGCCGTGCCATTCCGTGACGCCTTGCCTCGCCCGTCGGTGCGTGGCACCGGTGCTCGGGGAGCCAGGTGTTAATGTGTGTGTAGGGAGGATGACGGGTGACAGCTCCCGATGCAGCGGCTCACAACAATGTGCATCACACGCTCTCTTTCTCTCTGTTCGTCTTTTGCTTGCCCCCTCTCTCTCTCTCTCTCTCTCTC
Source organism: Clupea harengus (assembly GCF_900700415.2). NCBI lineage: Eukaryota > Metazoa > Chordata > Actinopteri > Clupeiformes > Clupeidae > Clupea > Clupea harengus. The sequence continues at coordinate 15,240,338 of NC_045172.1, forward strand.
TCACACACACACTCTCTCTCTCTCTCTCTCTCTCACACTCTCTGTTTCACACCCTCTGTGCCCTGCTGTGCTAGTAATATACACACATACACACAAAAAGTGACTGGAATTCAGACCAAGCCATGACTCTGTCTGTTCTCATTCTCCACACACACACACACACACACACACACACACACACACACACACACACACACACACACACACACACACACACACACACACACATAACATCTTCAGGGCATACTCTTTGCTCCCTCCATCCTTTTCTCTCCCTCTTTCTCACTCTCACCCCCTCTCTCTCTGTTTCCTGCTGTCTGCCTCCATGACCAAAACAAAACAAAACTCACAAAATCCGAGCCGCTTCCTCGGCCGTGTCACGTTGTCAGCACGAGGAGCGCTTTCGGCCTGTGCCCCCGCGCGTGTCGACACGATGCAAATGTGGGTCAGACTCTGCGCCGGCCATGAACTGGGACTGCGAGACCGACAATCCCCCCCCGCCCCAGCCCCCCCTCCCAAAAAAACATCCCACCCTACCCCATTCTCCCTCTGCCAGCCAGTGTCTGTTTACATTCTGCATAATTGATGGAACGCATTTGAAGGTGGTACACACTGGCTCCGAGGTTCACCGCCGGGCGGAAGCGTGTTTTGTTTATGGTCTTGCGGAAAAGAAAACATTTTGGTGAAGGTGAGACCTCTGAAGACACCGCTGCAAACACTGGCCGCGTTGGGTTGTATTTATTTATGACAAAGACGTAGTGAACGGGGTAAATGTTGGCGGAAGGAAGTTACTGTTCCTCTGACAAGAAGTGCGCTGAAATCAAATTTGATAAGATGTAAATAAGATAGACATAAGATGTCCATAAGGAAAAGCTATGTGCTTGTGTGTGTGTGTGTGTGTGTGTGTGTGTGTGTGTGTGTGTGTGTGTGTGTGTATGTGTGTGTGTGTGCGCGTGTGTGTGTGTGTGTGGGTGTGTGTGAGTGTGGGTGTACACCACCACCACCATCATCATCATCAGATCTTTTTGGTCAAAGCCTTTACTACTGAGCTCGACACAACAGAGTCAAACATGAGCCTTGATCAGTCTCTTTCCTCATAGCTTTGGAATGTTTTTTTGAATCTTCAAGGACAGAAGGACAATAAAGCCTGTCAAAACCATGCATCAGTAACCACAGTCAAACACACAATTAATACCCCATCTGGTCCAGGCAACCACAGAAGATCTGGCTTGCTCCTCAGATACAAGAAATGTGTGTTGAAATACAGATTAATATTCTCTTAACTTAGCGGCATTAATATATTACCCTCCTTTCAACACCTTTCTTTTGCGGGAGACGACACATATGCCTGAGCTAATGCCTTGTTGTGGGTATTATGGCTGCTCTGTAAGCTCCATACTGTAAGACAGTTTGTCTGTTCCAGTCACTACCCTTCAGGCTTTGCTCCCTGTGCTCCATCCACACACATTATCCTCCAGCTAAGTAGGAGAAAGAGAGAGGGGAGAAAAAAAGTCAAAATAGTACAAAAGAGACTCTGTGTCGGGTTCGGCTGGGTCGCGGACCGAAAAGCAGGGCGATTTGCATTCTTTAATTAGCATCCTAGCCCTCTCTGACTGTGACTCAAGTTTGGCCTCGACTGGCGTGCAGCGCTGGAGATGCAGAAACAAACAATCTCAAAGGAGTCTGATATGTTTTTTTTTGTGGGTTTTTTTTTTTCATTTTTGCTTGACAGGCCTGGCACTCTCGCATGTGTGTGAGCGTACGAACTGGGATGGGAAGGGAGACAGTGAGAGAGAGGGGGGGAGAGAGAGAGAGAGAGGGAAGGGAGGAGGGAAGGAGGTCTGCTATGAGCAACTGAAAAAGAGAACATGAGAGAGAGAAAGAGAGAGAAAGGGAGAAAGAGAGAGAGGGAGAGAGAGAGAGAGAGAAAGAGAGAGAGAGAGAGGGAGAAAGAGAGTGGCCCATTTCCATGGCTGAGGGAGCAGAACCTAACACTGATAAGGAGGCCGTTTCTTGGAAGGTGCCCTTTCGTTGTCGAGTTCAAAGTAGCAAGGCGGCGCGCAAGGGTAAACGAGTGTGGCGAGCGAGTCTCCTCTTCCTCCAGGAGAAAAAAAGACCCCCGGCTAAAATGGGCTCATGACTGCACATGTCACACACCTGTGCCCACGAGGAAAATATTCAACTTGGCCTTGGTAGAAACACATACACACATGCACACATACATACACACACATATACATAGAGGCTAATGGGTTACCATCGACAAGGCTTGAATTTAACACTTCATTTGTAGAATAATTGTTTCATAGCCATGCATTTTGACATGATGGTCACCTTATGCTTTGAATGCAGTTGTAAGTGTGCGTGTTTTTTCTATCATCAATATAGATTGAAAAAAAATCTAAATATATAGATTGCCAACGTTTTAATTCATTAGCACAAAATACAGATATTTTTCATATGCAGATCCAAAATATCAATTCCTCAAAATATATTTTTCTCCCCCTCTGAGAGGAACTGGAGGGGACAACTGTTGAGGTTGAAATCATGGCTGTAGCACTTCAGCCCCCCTCAACCCCCCCCCCCCCCCCCCCCACCCCCACCCCCCCAGTCCATTGCTTTGATCCCCAGCACTCAACCTCTCAGCTGCCATCCCGTCCTGGCACTAACTAGCGCATTTTCATCTGGGATCTCGTCCTCATCCTCGTGCATGCGGTTGGAGAGCCATCTGAGTAGACACTGCATTAGCACGCACCCATGAAAAGAGATAGAGAGGGGGAGAGGGGGAGAGAGAGAGAGAGAGAGAGAGGGAGAGAGAGGGAGAGGGAGGGGGAAAGCAAGAGAGACCCCCGTGCTGGAGAAGAGTACATCCAGCGGTGATCATCGCCATAATTCAGGAGATGGCATTTTATCTCCCCACCACCACCACCCCATCTCTCTCCCGCTCTGAGTGGTCCCCCCCCCTCCCCTCCCACCACCACCTACCCAAGCCCCCTCCCCCCTCCTGCATGTGTGAGGACATGTCATCGGAGCTGTCCCCAAGCTTGTGTGTCATTTGGGGTGGAGAGGAGTGCAGCAGCGGGCAGCGGGAAGGGAAGCGGGCGGACAGGCGGGCTGGGGTGTCTCTGTCAGAACCCCTCGTCCCAAACTTCTCCTGACAGCCTGCCCCATCAGGGCACCACTCACTCACTCACCCACCCACCCACTCACCCACCCACCCAGAGAGCAGGGAGGAACTCTGGGAAAACAGGAGGAACTCTGCGAAAACACGACCTGCTTCAACCCCTCCGTTCTCCAGGAAAAGAAAGAAAGAAAGAAAGAAAGAAAGAAAGGTGACACTGAATTCTGAGGCTTTGTATGAGCCGTGTCACGGAGAGGAGAAGAGAGATGTTAAGGACGGTTGAGAGCGTGAGCGATCAGTCAGATAATAGCAAGGCTGTGAACATGCCACTTTAATCACATTACATATTAAATCTATTAATGCCTCCTCACCCTACCTGTGTGAGACGCACATTCATCAGAGGGTGCAAATGGTTGCTGCAGACACACTAGTGGATATTAAGAGCCTGGGAACTTTTATGTAATTTTCCACTGGCAAAAAAACAGCATCCGCGCGTACAGCATTTTTCCTGATTAACTACTTGTTTTCAAATGCTTAAATAAGTAGCCTGGCATATGTACCATTTCTGTGCTTCCCCCCACCCCCCCTTCATTCGCAATCAGTTTCCCTCAGCCTGAGAAACACCTAATCAACCGCTGAATGCAAAAAGGTCCATTTCTTATGCTTAAAAAAAAGAAGAAGAAAGTTTTCCCATTGCAATCAGCGGCAAACAGCAAACAAAATGAATGCATTCATTTCGAGCACAGATGACGAGTGCATGACATGATGAGAGCACAAAACACATTTTGGAGACATTCCTCCTGGGCTGCAGTATGTATGAAATCAGCCAAGCTGGCGCATGGATGAATATCCGCTGCTCAGCAAAGGTC